>NC_091135.1:72914903-72981014 GCF_041381155.1 Argopecten irradians | reverse complement strand
TTTTTTTAGGATTATTATTTTTTATTTCTGGTTTATGGTCCATTATTTTCTAGTTGATTATTTTTGGGTTTTTATCCTCATTTTGCTAGATCATTGTGCATATTTGTTCAAGGTCAATAATAATATGTAGAAAAACCGTTATTTGTTTAGGTCTCCAGCAATGATGTAGGGTTTTTATTGTTGTGGTTTTTTGTGTAGCTTTTTATAGTTTAGAATTTGTTGTACTAAGGTGTTTTTGATATTTGGTGTTTTGGGCTTGTTTTTTGAGTGGGATATTATTTTTGTTTTTTGGTTTTTTTGGAGGGGATGATAACATGTAGGTAATTTGTAATTAGAATGTTACCAGATGAATTGACCAGTCAATTGAGACCACCAGGTATGTAAATTAGAATGTTACCAGATGATGACAGTCAATAGACCACCAGGTATGTAAATTAGAATGTTACCAGATGATGACAGTCAATAGACCACCAGGTATGTAAATTAGAATGTTACCAGATGATGACAGTCAATAGACCACCAGGTATGTAAATTAGAATTAGAATGTTACCATGATGATGACAGTCAATAGACCACCAGGTATGTAAATTAGAATGTTACCAGATGATGACAGTCAATAGACCACCAGGTATGTAAATTAGAATGTTACCAGATGATGAATGACAGTCAATAGACCACCAGGTATGTAAATTAGAATGTTACCAGATGATGACAGTCAATAGACCACCAGGTATGTAAATTAGAATGTTACCAGATGATGACAGTCAATAGACCACCAGGTATGTAAATTAGAATGTTACCAGATAGATGACAGTCAATAGACCACCAGGTATGTAAATTAGAATGTTACCAGATGATGACAGTCAATAGACCACCAGGTATGTAAATTAGAATGTTACCAGATGATGACAGTCAATAGACCACCAGGTATGTAAATTAGAATGTTACCAGATGATGACAGTCAATAGACCACCAGGTATGTAAATTAGAATGTTACCAGATGATGACAGTCAATAGACCACCAGGTATGTAAATTAGAATGTTACCAGATGATGACAGTCAATAGACCACCAGGTATGTAAATTAGAATGTTACCAGATGATGACAGTCAATAGACCACCAGGTATGTAAATTAGAATGTTACCAGATGATGACAGTCAATAGACCACCAGGTATGTAAATTAGAATGTTACCACCAGGTATGAAATGACAGTCAATAGACCACCAGGTATGTAAATTAGAATGTTACCAGATGATGACAGTCAATAGACCACCAGGTATGTAAATTAGAATGTTACCAGATGATGACAGTCAATAGACCACCAGGTATGTAAATTAGAATGTTACCAGATGATGACAGTCAATAGACCACCAGGTATGTAAATTAGAATGTTACCAGATGATGACAGTCAATAGACCACCAGGTATGTAAATTAGAATGTTACCAGATGATGACAGTCAATAGACCACCAGGTATGTAAATTAGAATGTTACCCAGATGATGACAGTCAATAGACCACCAGGTATGTAAATTAGAATGTTACCAGATGATGACAGTCAATAGACCACCAGGTATGTAAATTAGAATGTTACCAGATGATGACAGTCAATAGACCACCAGTATGTAAATTAGAATGTTACCAGATGATGACAGTCAATAGACCACCAGGTATGTAAATTAGAATGTTACCAGATGATGAACAGTCAATAGACCACCAGGTATGTAAATTAGAATGTTACCAGATGATGACAGTCAATAGACCACCAGGTATGTAAATTAGAATGTTACCAGATGATGACAGTCAATAGACCACCAGGTATGTAAATTAGAATGTTACCAGATGATGACAGTCAATAGACCACCAGGTATGTAAATTAGAATGTTACCAGAGATGATGACAGTCAATAGACCACCAGGTATGTAAATTAGAATGTTACCAGATGATGACAGTCAATAGACCACCAGGTATGTAAATTAGAATGTTACCAGATGATGACAGTCAATAGACCACCAGGTATGTAAATTAGAATGTTACCAGATGATGACAGTCAATAGACCACCAGGTATGTAAATTAGAATGTTACCAGATGATGACAGTCAATAGACCACCAGGTATGTAAATTAGAATGTTACCAGATGATGACAGTCAATAGACCACCAGGTATGTAAATTAGAATGTTACCAGATGATGACAGTCAATAGACCACCAGGTATGTAAATTAGAATGTTACCAGATGATGACAGTCAATAGACCACCAGGTATGTAAATTAGAATGTTACCAGATGATGACAGTCAATAGACCACCAGGTATGTAAATTAGAATGTTACCAGATGATGACAGTCAATAGACCACCAGGTATGTAAATTAGAATGTTACCAGATGATGACAGTCAATAGACCACCAGGTATGTAAATTAGAATGTTACCAGATGATGACAGTCAATAGACCACCAGGTATGTAAATTAGAATGTTACCAGATGATGACAGTCAATAGACCACCAGGTATGTAAATTAGAATGTTACCAGATGATGACAGTCAATAGACCACCAGGTATGTAAATTAGAATGTTACCAGATGATGACAGTCAATAGACCACCAGGTATGTAAATTAGAATGTTACCAGATGATGACAGTCAATAGACCACCAGGTATGTAAATTAGAATGTTACCAGATGATGACAGTCAATAGACCACCAGGTATGTAAATTAGAATGTTACCAGATGATGACAGTCAATAGACCACCAGGTATGTAAATTAGAATGTTACCAGATGATGACAGTCAATAGACCACCAGGTATGTAAATTAGAATGTTACCAGATGATGACAGTCAATAGACCACCAGGTATGTAAATTAGAATGTTACCAGATGATGACAGTCAACAGACCACCAGGTATGTAAATTAGAATGTTACCAGATGATGACAGTCAATAGACCACCAGGTATGTAAATTAGAATGTTACCAGATGATGACAGTCAATAGACCACCAGGTATGTAAATTAGAATGTTACCAGATGATGACAGTCAATAGACCACCAGGTATGTAAATTAGAATGTTACCAGATGATGACAGTCAATAGACCACCAGGTATGTAAATTAGAATGTTACCAGATGATGACAGTCAATAGACCACCAGGTATGTAAATTAGAATGTTACCAGATGATGACAGTCAATAGACCACCAGGTATGTAAATTAGAATGTTACCAGATGATGACAGTCAATAGACCACCAGGTATGTAAATTAGAATGTTACCAGATGATGACAGTCAATAGACCACCAGGTATGTAATCAGATGATGACAGTCAATAGACCACCAGGTATGTAAATTAGAATGTTACCAGATGATGACAGTCAATAGACCACCAGGTATGTAAATTAGAATGTTACCAGATGACAGTCAATAGACCACCAGGTATGTAAATTAGAATGTTACCAGATGATGACAGTCAATAGACCACCAGGTATGTAAATTAGAATGTTACCAGATGATGACAGTCAATAGACCACCAGGTATGTAAATTAGAATGTTACCAGATGATGACAGTAATTGACCACCAGGTATGTAAATTAGAATGTTACCAGGTGATGACAGTCAATAGACCACCAGGTATGTAAAATTAGAATGTTACCAGATGATGACAGTCAATAGACCACCAGGTATGTAAATTAGAATGTTACCAGATGATGACAGTCAATAGACCACCAGGTATGTAAATTAGAATGTTACCAGATGATGACAGTCAATAGACCACCAGGTATGTAAATTAGAATGTTACCAGATGATGACAGTCAATAGACCACCAGGTATGTAAATTAGAATGTTACCAGATGATGACAGTCAATAGACCACCAGGTATGTAAATTAGAATGTTACCAGATGATGACAGTCAATAGACCACCAGGTATGTAAATTAGAATGTTACCAGATGATGACATAGTCAATAGACCACCAGTATGTAAATTAGAATGTTACCAGATGATGACAGATCAATAGACCACCAGGTATGTAAATTAGAATTGTTACCAGATGTGACAACAGTCAATAGACCACCAGGTATGTAAATTAGAATGTTACCAGATGATGACAGTCAATAGACCACCAGGTATGTAAATTTAGAATGTTACCAGATGATGACAGTCAATAGACCACCAGGTATGTAAATTAGAATGTTACCAGATGATAACAGTCAATAGACCACCAGGTATGTAAATTAGAATGTTACCAGATATGACAACAGTCAAATAGACCACCAGGTATGTAAATTAGAATGTTACCAGATGATGACATTCAATAGACCACCAGGTATGTAAATTAGAATGTTACCAGATGATGACAGTTTCCAATTGACCACCAGGTATGTAAATTAGAATGTTACCAGATGATGACAGTCAATAGACCACCAGGTATGTAAATTAGAATGTTACCAGATGATGACAGTCAATAGACCACCAGGTATGTAAATTAGAATGTTACCAATATGTACAGTCAATAGACCACCAGGTACTGTAAATTATAGAATGTTACCAGATTCAATAGACCACCAGGTATGTAAATTAGAATGTTACCAGATGATGACATTCAATAGACCACCAGGTATGTATGTAAATTAGAATGTTACCAGATGATACAGTAATTGACTGAGCACCAGGTAAATTAGAATGTTACCCATGATGATGTACAGTCAATAGACCACCAGGTATGTAAATTAGAATGTACCAGATGATAACATGTCAATAGACCACCAGGTATGTAAATTAGAATGTTACCAGGTACTATTGTAAATTAGAATGTTACCATTATTACCAGTACATGGTTCACCTCTACACTACATAATGAGTTACCATGGAGATGGTACTCCATTATTACCAGTACTGGTTCACATCTACACTACATAATAATGATTACCATGGAGATGGTACTCCATTATTACCAGTACTGGTTCACATCTACACTACATGACTTACCATGGAGATGGTACTCCATTATTACCAGTACTGGTTCACTCTACATAATAATGATGGAGATGGTACTCCATTATTACCAGTACTGGTTCACATCTACACTACATAATGAGTTACCATGGAGATGGTACTCCATTATTACCAGTACTGGTTCACATCTACACTACATAATGAGTTACCATGGAGATGGTACTCCATTATTACCAGTACTGGTTCACATCTACACTACATAATGAGTTACCATGGAGATGGTACTCCATTATTACCAGTACTGGTTCACCTCTACACTACATAATGACTTACCATGGAGATGGTACTCCATTATTACCAGTACTGGTTCACATCTACACTACATAATGAGTTACCATGGAGATGGTACTCCATTATTACCAGTACTGGTTCACATCTACACTACATAATGAGCTTACCATGGAGATGGTACTCCATTATTACCAGTACTGGTTCACATCTACACTACATAATGACTTACCATGGAGATGGTACTCCATTATTACCAGTACTGGTTCACATCTACACTACATAATGAGTTACCATGGAGATGGTACTCCATTATTACCAGTACTGGTTCACATCTACACTAGATAATGACTTACCATGGAGATGGTACTCCATTATTACCAGTACTGGTTCACATCTACACTACATAATGACTTACCATGGAGATGGTACTCCATTATTACCAGTACTGGTTCACATCTACACTACATAATGATTACCATGGAGATGGTACTCCATTATTACAGTACTGGTTCACTCTACACTACATAATGACTTACCATGGAGTGGTACTCCATTATTACAGTACTGGTTCACTCTACCACTAATAATGATTACCATGGAGATGGTACTCCATTATTACCAGTACTGGTTCACCTCTACACTAGATAATGACTTACCATGGAGATGGTACTCCATTATTACCAGTACTGGTTCACCTCTACACTAGATAATGACTTACCATGGAGATGGTACTCCATTATTACCAGTACTGGTTCACCTCTACACTAGATAATGACTTACCATGGAGGTGGAGTGGTACTCCATTATTACCAGTACTGGTTCACCTCTACACTAGATAATGACTTACCATGGAGATGGTACTCCATTATTACCAGTACTGGTTCACCTCTACACTAGATAATGACTTACCATGGAGATGGTACTCCATTATTACCAGTACTGGTTCACCTCTACACTAGATAATGACTTACCATGGAGATGGTACTCCATTATTACCAGTACTGGTTCACCTCTACACTACATAATGAGTTACCATGGAGGTGGTACTCCATTATTACCAGTACTGGTTCACCTCTACACTACATAATGAGTTACCATGGAGATGGTACTCCATTATTACCAGTACTGGTTCACCTCTACACTACATAATGACTTACCATGGAGATGGTACTCCATTATTACCAGTACTGGTTCACCTCTACACTACATAATGACTTACCATGGAGATGGTACTCCATTATTACCAGTACTGGTTCACCTCTTCACTACATAATGACTTACCATGGAGGTGGTACTCCATTATTACCAGTACTGGTTCACATCTACACTACATAATGTGTTACCATGGAGATGGTACTCCATTATTACCAGTACTGGTTCACATCTACACTAGATAATGACTTACCATGGAGATGGTACTCCATTATTACCAGTACTGGTTCACCTCTACACTAGATAATGACTTACCATGGAGATGGTACTCCATTATTACCAGTACTGGTTCACATCTACACTACATAATGAGTTACCATGGAGATGGTACTCCATTATTACCAGTACTGGTTCACATCTACACTAGATAATGACTTACCATGGAGATGGTACTCCATTATTACCAGTACTGGTTCACATCTACACTAGATAATGACTTACCATGGAGGTGGTACTCCATTATTACCAGTACTGGTTCACATCTACACTACATAATGAGTTACCATGGAGATGGTACTCCATTATTACCAGTACTGGTTCACATCTACACTAGATAATGACTTACCATGGAGGTGGTACTCTTACCATTATTACCAGTACTGGTTCACCTCTACACTACATAATGAGTTACCATGGAGATGGTACTCCATTATTACCAGTACTGGTTCACATCTACACTAGATAATGACTTACCATGGAGATGGTACTCCATTATTACTAGTACTGGTTCACATCTACACTACATAATGAGCTACAATGGAGATGGTACTCCATTATTACCAGTACTGGTTCACCTCTACACTAGATAATGACTTACCATGGAGATGGTACTCCATTATTACCAGTACTGGTTCACCTCTACACTACATAATGAGTTACCATGGAGATGGTACTCCATTATTACCAGTACTGGTTCACCTCTTCACTACATAATGTGTTACCATGGAGATGGTACTCCATTATTACCAGTACTGGTTCACCTCTTCAATACATAAAAGGTACTACTAGACCATAAAATGAATGTGTCTATGAAGTAGAAATATCTCTGCTGGTTTTAGAGTTATGCTCCAGAAATGAACCTGCTACAAAAATATGATATTTTCAGCAATGTTTCTATGGTTACAGAAAAAAGCACAAAAAGTGAAAACCTAAAAATAGCAAAAGGCACTACTAGACCATAAGAACAATGTGTCTATGAAGTTTCATGGAAATATCTCTGCTGGTTTTAGAGTTGTGCTCCGGAAACGATTCTTACACAAAAATCTGCCATTTTCAGCAATGTTTCGATGGTTACAGAAAAAAGTACAAAATGTGAAAACCTTAAAATAGCAAAAGGCACTACTAGACCATAAGACTAATGTGCCTATGGAGTTCCGTGCATATATCTAAACCGGTTTTCCAGTTATGCTGCGGAAACGAACCTGGTACAAAAATATGATATTTTCAGCAATGTTTCCATGGTTACGGAAAAAGTGCAAAAATGAAAACCTAAAAATAGCAAAAGGCACTACTAGACCATAAGAACAATGTGTCTATGAAGTTTCATGGAAATATCTCTGCTGGTTTTAGAGTTGTGCTCCAGAAACGATTCTTACACAAAAATCTGCCATTTTCAGCAATGTTTCCATGGTTACAGAAAAAAGTACAAAAAGTGAAAACCTTAAAATAGCAAAAGGCACTACTAGACCATAAGACCAATGTGTCTATGAAGTTTCATGGAAATATCTCTTCTGGTTTAAGAGTTATGCTCCGGAAACGAACCTGGTACAAAACATGATATTTTCAGCAATGTTTCCATGGTTACGGAAAAAATGCAAAAAATGAAAACCTAAAAATAGCAAAAGGCACTACTAGACCATAAGACCAATGTGTGTATGAAGTTCATGGAAATATCTCAACTGGTTTTAGAGTTTAGTTTTGCTCCGGAAACCATTCGTACGTAAGGACGGACGGACGGACGGACGGAACCCATGTGTATATCCCCCGTCAACTTCGTTGGGCGGGGGATAATAATGACTTACCATGGAGGTGGTACTCCATTATTGCCAATACTGGTTCACCTCTAGTACACACCCCTAGTAACTTGACAATATTTGGATGAGAAAACCTTTTCATTATCTCTGACTCTGTCAGGAAGTCAATCTAAAATGAGAATAAAATTCACATGAAATAATATATATCTGATGGGTATATATTAGGTATAAGTGTCACACATCAATGTTTTCCCTCTCAAGGCCCCAGCGATACATATCAATGTTTTCCCTCTCAAGGCCCCAGTGTCGCACATCAATGTTTTCCCTCTCAAGGCCCCAGTGATACATATCAATGTTTTCCCTCTCAAGGCCCCAGTGTCACACATCAATGTTTTCCCTCTCAAGGTCCCAGTGTCACATATCAATGTTTTCCCCCTAAAGGCCCCAGTGTCACACATCAATGTTTTCCCTTTCAATGGCCCAGTGTCACACATCAATGTTTTCCCTCTCAAGGCCCCAGTGATACATATCAATGTTTCCATCTCAAGGTCCCAGTGTCACACATCAATGTTTTCCCTCTCAAGGCCCCAGTGTCACACATCAATGTTTTCCCTCTCAAGGCCCCAGTGTCACACATCAATGTTTTCCCTCTCAAGGCCCCAGTGTCACACATCAATGTTTTCCCTCTCAAGGCCTCAGTGTCACACATCAATGTTTTCTTTCTCAAGGCCCTGGTGTCACACATCAATGTTTTCCCTCTCAGGGTCCCGGTGTCACACATTAATGTTTTCCCTCTCAAGGTCCCAGTGTCACATATCAATGTTTTCCCTCTCAAGGTTCCAGTGTCACACATCAATGTTTCCCCTCCTAAGGCCCCAGTGTCACTCACATCAATGTTTTCCCTCCCAAGGCCCCAGTGTCACACATCAATGTTTTCCCTCTCAAGGCCCCAGTGTCACATATCAATGTTGCCCCTCTCACGGTCCCAGTGTCACATATCAATGTTGCCCCTCTCAAGGCCCCAGTGTCACATATCAATATTCCCCCTCTCACGGTTCCAGTGTCACATATCAATGTTGCCCCTCTCAAGGCCCCAGTGTCACATATCAATGTTCCCCCTCTCACGGCCCCAGTGTCACATATCAATGTTTTCCCTCCTAAGGCCCCATTGTCACACATCAATGTTTTCCTCTCAAGGCCCCAGTGTCACATATCAATGTTGCCCCTCTCAAGGCCCTAGTGTCACATATCAATGTTCCCCCTCTCACGGTTCCTGTGTCACATATCAATGTTGCCCCTCTCAAGGCCCCAGTGTCACATATCAATGTTCCCCCTCTCACGGCCCCAGTGTCACATATCAATGTTTTCCCTCTCAAGGCCCCAGTGTCACACATCAATGTTTTCTTTCTCAAGGCCCTGGTGTCACATCAATGTTTTCTTTCTCAAGGCCCTGGTGTCACATCAATGTTTTCTTTCTCAAGGCCCTGGTGTCACACATTAATGTTTTCCCTCTCAAGGTCCCAGTGTCACACATCAATGTTCCCCCTCTCAAGGTCCCAGTTTCACATATCAATGTTTTCCCTCTCAAGGTTCCAGTGTCACACATCAATGTTTCCCCTCCTAAGGCCCCAGTGTCACTCACATCAATGTTTTCCCTCCCAAGGCCCCATTGTCACACATCAATGTTTTCCCTCTCAAGGCCCCAGTGTCACACAGCAATGTTTTCCCTCTCAAGGCCCCAGTGTCACACATCAATGTTTTCCCTCTCAAGGCCCCAGTGTCACACATCAATGTTTTCTTTCTCAAGGCCCTGGTGTCACACATTAATGTTTTCCCTCTCAAGGCCCCAGTGTCACACATTAATGTTTTCCCTCTCAAGGTCCCAGTGTCACACATTAATGTTTTCCCTCTCAAGGTCCCAGTGTCACATATCAATGTTTTCCCTCTCAAGGTCCCAGTGTCACACATCAATGTTTTCCCTCTCAAGGCCCCAGTGTCACATATCAATAATGCCCCTCTCACGGTCCCAATGTCACATATCAATGTTTTCCCTCTCAAGGCCCCAGTGTCACATATCAATGTTCCCCCTCTCATGGTCCCAGTGTCACATATCAATGTTGCCCCTCTCAAGGCCCCAGTGTCACATATCAATGTTGCCCCTCTCAAGGCCCCAGTGTCACACATCAATGTTGTTCCTCTCAAGGCCCCAGTGTCACACATCAATGTTTTCTTTCTCAATGCCCTGGTGTCACACATCAATGTTTTCCCTTTCAATGGCCCAGTGTCACACATCAATGTTTTCCCTCTCAAGGCTACACATCAATGTTCCCCCTCTCAAGGCACCAGTGTCACACATCAATGTTTTCCCTCTCATGGTCCCAGTGTCACACATCAATGTTCCCCCTCTCAAGGCCCCAGTGTCACACATCAGTGTTCCCCCTCTCATGGCCCCAGTGTTCCACATCAATGTTGCCCCTCTCAAGGTCCCAGTGTCACATATCAATGTTGTCCCTCTCAAGGCCCCAGTGTCACACATCAATGTTCCCCCTCTCACGGTCCCAGTGTCACACATCAATGTTTTCCCTCTCAAGGTCCCAGTGTCACATATCAATGTTCCCCCTCTCATGGTCCCAGTGATACATATCAATGTTTTCCCTCTCAAGGCCCCAGTGTCACACATCAATGTTCCCCCTCTCAAGGTCCCAGTGTTCCACATCAATGTTGCCCCTCTCAAGGCCCCAGTGTCACATATCAATGTTGTCCCTCTCAAGGCCCCAGTGTCACACATCAATGTTCCCCCTCTCAAGGTCCCAGTGATACATATCAATGTTTTCCCTCTCAAGGCCCCAGTGTCACATATCAATGTTTTCTTTCTCAAGGCTCTGGTGTCACACATCAATGTTTTCCCTCTCAAGGCCCCAGTGTCACATATCAATGTTTTCCCTCTCAAGGCCCCAGTGTCATATATCAATGTTTTCTTTCTCAAGGCCCCAATGTCACACATCAATGTTTTCCCTCTCAAGGCCCCAGTGTCACATATCAATGTTTTCTTTCTCAAGGCTCTGGTGTCACACATCAATGTTTTCCCTCTCAAGGCCCCAGTGTCACACATCAATGTTTTCCCTCTCAAGGCCCCAGTGTCACACATCAATGTTTTCTTTCTCAAGGCCCTGGTGTCACACATTAATGTTTTCCCTCTCAAGGTCCCAGTGTCACACATCAATGTTTTCCCTCTCAAGGCCCCAGTGTCACATATCAATGTTGTCCCTCTCACGGTCCCAGTGTCAACTATCAATGTTTTCCCTCTCAAGGTTCCAGTGTCACACATCAATGTTTCCCCTCCTAAGGCCCCAGTGTCACTCACATCAATGTTTTCCCTCCCAAGGCCCCAGTGTCACATATCAATGTTTTCCCTCTCAAGGCCCCAGTGTCACATATCAATGTTGTCCCTCTCACGGTCCCAGTGTCACATATCAATGTTGCCCCTCTCAAGGCCCCAGTGTCACATATCAATGTTCCCCCTCTCACGGCCCCAGTGTCACATATCAATGTTTCCCCTCCCAAGGCCCCAGTGTCACATATCAATGTTTTCCCTCTCAAGGCCCCAGTGTCACATATCAATGTCCCCCCTCTCACGGCCCCAGTGTCACATATCAATGTTTTCCCTCCCAAGGCCCCATTGTCACACATCAATAATTTCCCATTAAAGGCCCCAGTGTCACATATCAATGTTGCCCCTCTCAAGGCCCCAATGTCACATATCAATGTTCCCCCTCTCACGGTTCCAGTGTCACATATCAATGTTGCCCCTCTCAAGGCCCCAGTGTCACATATCAATGTTCCCCCTCTCACGGCCCCAGTGTCACATATCAATGTTTTCCCTCTCAAGGCCCAAGTGTCACACATCAATGTTTTCCCTCTCAAGGCCCAGTGTCACACATTAATGTTTTCCCTCTCAAGGTCCCAGTGTCACACATTAATGTTTTCCCTATCAAGGTCCCAGTGTCACATATCAATGTTTTCCCTCTCAAGGTTCCAGTGTCACACATCAATGTTTCCCCTCCTAAGGCCCCAGTGTCACTCACATCAATGTTTTCCCTCCCAAGGCCCCATTGTCACACATCAATGTTTTCCCTCTCAAGGCCCCAGTGTCACACAGCAATGTTTTCCCTCTCAAGGCCCCAGTGTCACACATCAATGTTTTCTTTCTCAAGGCCCCAGTGTCACACATCAATGTTTTCTTTCTCAAGGCCCTTGTGTCACACATTAATGTTTTCCCTCTCAAGGTCCCAGTGTCACACATTAATGTTTTCCCTCTCAAGGTCCCAGTGTCACATATCAATGTTTTCCCTCTCAAGGTCCCAGTGTCACACATCAATGTTTTCCCTCTCAAGGCCCCAGTGTCACATATCAATAATGCCCCTCTCACGGTCCCAATGTCACATATCAATGTTGCCCCTCTCAAGGCCCCAGTGTCACATATCAATGTTCCCCCTTTCACGGTCCCAGTGTCACATATCAATGTTTTCCCTCTCAAGGCCCCAGTGTCACATATCAATGTCCCCCCTCTCATGGTCCCAGTGTCACATATCAATGTTGCCCCTCTCAAGGCCCCAGTGTCACATATCAATGTTGCCCCTCTCAAGGCCCCAGTGTCACACATCAATGTTGTTCCTCTCAAGGCCCCAGTGTCACACATCAATGTTTTCCCTTTCAATGGCCCAGTGTCACACATCAATGTTTTCCCTCTCAAGGCTACACATCAATGTTCCCCCTCTCAAGGCACCAGTGTCACACATCAATGTTTTCCCTCTCATGGTCCCAGTGTCACACATCAATGTTCCCCCTCTCAAGGCCCCAGTGTCACACATCAGTGTTCCCCCTCTCATGGCCCCAGTGTTCCACATCAATGTTGCCCCTCTCAAGGTCCCAGTGTCACATATCAATGTTGTCCCTCTCAAGGCCCCAGTGTCACACATCAATGTTCCCCCTCTCACGGTCCCAGTGTCACACATCAATGTTTTCCCTCTCAAGGTCCCAGTGTCACATATCAATGTTCCCCCTCTCATGGTCCCAGTGATACATATCAATGTTTTCCCTCTCAAGGCCCCAGTGTCACACATCAATGTTCCCCCTCTCAAGGTCCCAGTGTTCCACATCAATGTTGCCCCTCTCAAGGCCCCAGTGTCACATATCAATGTTGTCCCTCTCAAGGCCCCAGTGTCACACATCAATGTTCCCCCTCTCAAGGTCCCAGTGATACATATCAATGTTTTCCCTCTCAAGGCCCCAGTGTCACACATCAATGTTTTCCCTCTCAAGGCCCCAGTGTCACATATCAATGTTTTCCCTCTCAAGGCCCCAGTGTCATATATCAATGTTTTCTTTCTCAAGGCTCTGGTGTCACACATCAATGTTGTCCCTCTCAAGGCCCCAGTGTCACACATCAATGTTCCCCCTCTCAAGGTCCCAGTGATACATATCAATGTTTTCCCTCTCAAGGCCCCAGTGTCACACATCAATGTTTTCCCTCTCAAGGCCCCAGTGTCACACATCAATGTTTTCCCTCTCAAGGCCCCAGTGTCACACATCAATGTTTTCTTTCTCAAGGCCCTGGTGTCACACATTAATGTTTTCCCTCTCAAGGCCCCAGTGTCACACATCAATGTTTTCCCTCTCAAGGCCCCAGTGTCACACATCAATGTTTTCCCTCTCAAGGCTCTGGTGTCACATATCAATGTTGCCCTTCTCAAGGCCCCAGTGTCACATATCAATGTTCCCCCTCTCAAGGCCCCAGTGTCACATATCAATGTTTTCCCTCCCAAGGCCCCATTGTCACACATCAATGTTTTCCCATTCAAGGCCCCAGTGTCACATATCAATGTTGCCCCTCTCAAGGCCCCAGTGTCACATATCAATGTTCCCCCTCTCACGGTTCCAGTGTCACATATCAATGTTGCCCCTCTCAAGGCCCCAGTGTCACATATCAATGTTCCCCCTCTCACGGCCCCAGTGTCACATATCAATGTTTTCCCTCTCAAGGCCCAAGTGTCACACATCAATGTTTTCCTCTCAAGGCCCTGGTGTCACATCAATGTTTTCCCTCTCAAGGTCCCAGTGTCACACATTAATGTTTTCCCTATCAAGGTCCCAGTGTCACATATCAATGTTTTCCCTCTCAAGGTTCCAGTGTCACACATCAATGTTTCCCCTCCTAAGGCCCCAGTGTCACTCACATCAATGTTTTCCCTCCCAAGGCCCCATTGTCACACATCAATGTTTTCCCTCTCAAGGCCCCAGTGTCACACAGCAATGTTTTCCCTCTCAAGGCCCCAGTGTCACACATCAATGTTTTCTTTCTCAAGGCCCCAGTGTCACACATCAATGTTTTCCCTCTCAAGGCCCCAGTGTCACACAGCAATGTTTTCCCTCTCAAGGCCCCAGTGTCACACATTAATGTTTTCTTTCCCAAGGCCCCAGTGTCACACATCAATGTTTTCCCTCTCAAGGCCCCAGTGTCACACAGTAATGTTTTCCCTCTCAATGTCCCAGTGTCACACATCAATGTTTTCCCTCTCAAGGCCCCAGTGTCACATATCAATGTTGCCCCTCTCACGGTCCCAATGTCACATATCAATGTTGCCCCTCTCAAGGCCCCAGTGTCACATATCAATGTTTTCCCTCCCAAAGCCCCATTGTCACACATCAATGTTTTCCCTCTCAAGGCCCCAGTGTCACATATCAATGTTCCCCCTCTCATGGTCCCAGTGTCACATATCAATGTTGCCCCTCTCAAGGCCCCAGTGTCACATATCAATGTTGCCCCTCTCAAGGCCCCAGTGTCACACATCAATGTTTTCCCTCTCAAGGTCCCAGTGTCACATATCAATGTTGCCCCTCTCAAGGCCCCAGTGTCACATATCAATGTTCCCCCTCTCAAGGCCCCAGTGTCACACATCAATGTTTTCCCTCTCAAGGTCCCAGTGTCACATATCAATGTTGTCCCTCTCAAGGTCCCAGTGATACATATCAATGTTTTCCCTCTCAAGGCTACACATCAATGTTCCCCCTCTCAAGGCCCCAGTGTCACACATCAATGTTTTCCCTCTCACGGTCCCAGTGTCACATATCAATGTTCCCCCTCTCATGGTCCCAGTGTCACACATCAATGTTCCCCCTCTCAAGGCCCCAGTGTCACACATCAATGTTCCCCGTCTCAAGGCCCCAGTGTCACACATCAATGTTCCCCCTCTCAAGGCCCCAGTGTCACACATCAATGTTTTCCCTCTCAAGGCCCAAGAATCCTTTTACGTTCTAAAAGCAATGTAATGCTAAGTTTTATGAAACATAAGCAATGCAAGCTCATTGGTCCCTTTTACATTTTTTAAGCAATGCAAGCTCATTGGTCACTTTAATGAAATGTAAGCAATACAAGCTCATTGGTCCCTTTTACTTTTTGTAAGCAATGCAAGTTCATTGGTCCGGTTTTTTACTTTTTGTAAGCAGTGCAAGCTCATAAGTCCCTTTTAATTTTTGTAAGCAGTGCAAGTACATTGGTCACTTTTACTTCTTGAAAGCATTGCAAGCACATTGGTCCCTTTTATGAAATGTAAGCAATACAGGCTCATTGGTCCCTTTTATGAAATATAAGCAATACAGGCTCATTGGTCCCTTTTATGAAATGTAAGCAATACAGGCTCATTGGTCCCTTTTATGAAATGTAAGCAATACCGACTCATTTGTCCCTTTTATGAAATGTAAACAATACAAGCTCATTGGTCCCTTTTATGAATTGTAAGCAATACAGGATCATTGGTCCCTTTTATGAAATATAAGCAATACAAGCTCATTGGTCCCTTTTATGAATTGTTAGCAATACCGACTTATTGGTATTGGTCCCTTTTATGAAATGTAAGCAATACAAGCTCATTGGTCCCTTTATGAATTTTAAGCAATACTGACTCATTGGTCCCTTTAATGAAATGTAAGCAATACAAGCTCATTGGTCCCTTTTATGAAATGTAAGCAATACCGACTCATTGGTCCCTTTTATGAAATATAAGCAATACAAGCTCATTGGTCCCTTTTATGAATTGTTAGCAATACCGACTCATTGGTCCCTTTTATGAAATGTAAGCAATACAAGCTCATTGGTCCCTTTTATGAAATGTAAGCAATACAGGCTCATTGGTCCCTTTTATGAATTGTAAGCAATACCGACTCATTGGTCCCTTTATGAAATATAAGCAATACAGGCTCATTGGTCCCTTTTATGAAATGTAAGCAATACAGGCTCATTGGTCCCTTTTATGAATTGTAAGCAATACCGACTCATTGGTCCCTTTGATGAAATGTAAGCAATACAAGCTCATTGGTCCCTTTATGAATTTTAAGCAATACCGACTCATTGGTCCCTTTTATGAAATGTAAGCAATACCGACTTATTGGTCCCTTTTATGAAATGTAAGCAATATAGGCTCATTGGTCCCTTTTATGAAATGTAAGCAATACAGGCTCATTGGTCCCTTTTATGAAACGTAAGCAATACAGGCTCATTGGTCCCTTTTATGAAATGTAAGCAATACAGGCTCATTGGTCCCTTTTATGAATTTTAAGCAATACTGACTCATTGGTCCCTTTAATGAAATGTAAGCAATACAAGCTCATTGGTCCCTTTTATGAAATGTAAGCAATACAGGCTCATTGGTCCCTTTTATGAAATGTAAGCAATACAGGCTCATTGGTCCCTTTTATGAAATGTAAGCAATACCGACTCATTGGTCCCTTTTATGAAATGTAAGCAATACAGGCTCATTGGTCCCTTTTATGAAATGTAAGCAATACAGGCTCATTGGTCCCTTTTATGAAATATAAGCAATACCGACTCATTGGTCCCTTTTATGAAATGTAAGCAATACAGGCTCATTGGTCCCTTTTATGAATTTTAAGCAATACTGACTCATTGGTCCCTTTAATGAAATGTAAGCAATACAAGCTCATTGGTCCCTTTTATGAAATGTAAGCAATACAGGCTCATTGGTCCCTTTTATGAAATGTAAGCAATACAGGCTCATTGGTCCCTTTTATGAAATGTAAGCAATACCGACTCATTGGTCCCTTTTATGAAATGTAAGCAATATAGGCTCATTGGTCCCTTTTATGAAATGTAAGCAATACAGGCTCATTGGTCCCTTTTATGAAATATAAGCAATACCGACTCATTGGTCCCTTTTATGAAATGTAAGCAATACACGCTCATTGGTCCCTTTTATGAATTTTAAGCAATACCGACTCATTGGTCCCTTTTATGAAATGTAAGCAATACAGGCTCATTGGTACCTTTTATGAAATGTAAGCAATACCGACTCATTGGTCCCTTTTATGAAATGTAAGCAATACAAGCTCATTGGTCCCTTTTATATAATGTTATCAATACAGGCTCATTGGTCCCTTTTATGAAATGTAAGCAATACAAGCTCATTGGTCCCTTTATGAATTTTAAGCAATACAAGCTCATTGGTCCCTTTAATGAAATGTAAGCAATACACGCTCATTGGTCCCTTTTACTTTTTGTAAGCAGGATAAGCTCATTGGTCCCTTTTACTTTTTGTAAGCAGGATAAGCTCATTGGTCCCTTTTACTTTTTGTAAGCAGTGCAAGCTCATTGGTCCCTTTTACTTTTTGTAAGCAGTGCAAGCTCATTGGCCCCTTTTATTTTTTGTAAGCAGTGCAAGCTCATTGGCCCCTTTTATTTCTTGTAAGCAGTGCAAGCTCATTGGTCCCTTTTACTTTTTGTAAGCAGTGCAAGCTCATTGGCCCCTTTTATTTTTTGTAAGCAGTGCAAGCTCATTGGCCCCTTTTATTTTTTGTAAGCAGTGCAAGCTCATTGGCCCCTTTTATTTTTTGTAAGCAGTGCAAGCTCATTGGCCCCTTTTATTTTTTGTAAGCAGTGCAAGCTCATTGGCCCCTTTTATTTTTTGTAAGCAGTGCAAGCTCATTGGCCCCTTTTATTTTTTGTAAGCAGTGCAAGCTCATTGGCCCCTTTTATTTTTTGTAAGCAGTGCAAGCTCATTGGTCCCTTTTACTTTTTGTAAGCAGTGCAAGCTCATTGGTCCCTTTTACTTTTTGTAAGCAGGATAAGCTCATTGGTCCCTTTATGAATTTTAAGCAATACCGACTCATTGGTCCCTTTTATGAATTGTAAGCAATACAAGCTCATTGGTCCCTTTTACTTTTTTTAAGCAATACAAGTTCATTGGTTCCTTTTACTTTTTGTAAGCAGGATAAGCTCATTGGCCCCTTTTATTTTTTGTGAGCAGTGCAAGCTCATTGGCCCCTTTTACTTTTTGTAAGCAGTGCAAGCTCATTGGTTCCTTTTACTTTTTGTAAGCAGGATAAGCTCATTGGCCCCTTTTATTTTTTGTGAGCAATGCAAGCTCATTGGCCCCTTTTACTTTTTGTAAGCAGTGCAAGCTCATTGGTCCCTTTTACTTTTTGTAAGCAGGATAAGCTCATTGGTCCCTTTTATTTTTTGTAAGCAATGCAAGCTCATTGGCCCCTTTTACTTTTTGTAAGCAGTGCAAGCTCATTGGTTCCTTTTACTTTTTGTAAGCAGGATAAGCTCATTGGCCCCTTTTATTTTTTGTGAGCAATGCAAGCTCATTGGTTCCTTTTACTTTTTGTAAGCAGGATAAGCTCATTGGCCCCTTTTATTTTTTGTGAGCAATGCAAGCTCATTGGTCCCTTTTACTTTTTGTAAGCAGGATAAGCTCATTGGCCCCTTTTACTTTTTGTAAGCAGGATAAGCTCATTGGTCCCTTTTACTTTTTGTAAGCAGGATAAGCTCATTGGTCCCTTTTACTTTTTGTAAGCAGTGCAAGCTCATTGGTCCCTTTTACTTTTTGTAAGCAGGATAAGCTCATTGGCCCCTTTTATTTTTTGTGAGCAATGCAAGCTCATTGGTTCCTTTTACTTTTTGTAAGCAGTGCAAGCTCATTGGTTCCTTTTACTTTTTGTAAGCAGGATAAGCTCATTGGCCCCTTTTATTTTTTGTGAGCAATGCAAGCTCATTGGCCCCTTTTACTTTTTGTAAGCAGTGCAAGCTCATTGGTTCCTTTTACTTTTTGTAAGCAGGATAAGCTCATTGGCCCCTTTTATTTTTTGTAAGCAGTGCAAGCTCATTGGCCCCTTTTACTTTTTGTAAGCAGTGCAAGCTCATTGGTTCCTTTTACTTTTTGTAAGCAGTGCAAGCTCATTGGTTCCTTTTACTTTTTGTAAGCAGGATAAGCTCATTGGCCCCTTTTATTTTTTGTAAGCAATGCAAGCTCATTGGTTCCTTTTACTTTTTGTAAACAGTGCAAGCTCATTGGTCCCTTTCATGATTAAGAACTCTAGAAACCGTAACAGTTACTGGAATTGTATGTAAATTTGTTTGCCTCCTGATACTCAATGAGTGAGTCCTTACCTTTTCCTCGACCCTTGATCCTATTTTAAGGGTCTTAACAGCAACTGGTACCCATCCTTCTTCTTCTTGATAGGTCTCACCACCAAAAACAGTACCAAAAGCACCCTCCCCTAGCTTCCTATTGAGGACAACATTGTCACGTCGGATCTCCCATTCATCAAGGGAAAGACAAGAGAAATCCTGAGAGAGCAGGCCTAACTCCTTCATACGGTCATGGGTACTCCTCATCTTTTTGTCAAACCTGGAAATTACAATGAGTCATCATATAACTAGAAATATCTCCAGAGAGAGCAGGGCTAACTGCTTCATGCGGTCATGTGTGATGCTTATCTTTCTTTTCAAACCTGGAAATTATCAATATGTATTATACCTAGATATTACTAACTTACCTTTTACAAGTTTTCACTATGCTGAAAACATATATTGGTTTACACATGAATATGATCTTTGTGAAAATTCAAGAAAGATTAATACAGAAAAATTCATTAATTTCAACAGTTAAATACAGTTTGGGTTGTAAGTTCTGATTTCAAAAAAAGGTAACATGAAATCTTTCTCTTTTCTAGATAAATGTCACCTACCCAGTATGTCTGTCACTATAACACCTATCAAGTATGTCTGTCACTATAACACCTACCCAGTATGTCTGTCATTATAACACCTACCCAGTATGTCTGTCACTATAACACCTACCCAGTATGTCTGTCACTATAACACCTACCCAGTATGTCTGTCACTATAACACCTACCCAGTATGTCTGTCAATATAACACCTACCAAGTATGTCTGTCACTATAACACCTACCCAGTATGTCTGTCAATATAACACCTACCAAGTATGTCTGTCACTATAACACCTACCCAGTATGTCTGTCACTATAACACCTACCCAGTATGTCTGTCACTATAACACCTACCCAGTTTGTCTGTCACTATAACACCTACCCAGTATGTCTGTCTCTATAACCAGATAAATGTTACCTACCCAGTATGTCTGTCACTATAACACCTACCCAGTATGTCTGTCACTATAACACCTACCCAGTATGTCTGTCACTATAACACCTACCCAGTATGTCTGTCACTATAACCAGATAAATGACACCTACCCAGTATGTCTGTCACTATAACACCTACCCAGTATGTCTGTCACTATAACCAGATAAATGACACCTACCCAGTATGTCTGTCACTATAACCAGATAAATGACATCTACCCAGTATGTCTGTCACTATAACACCTACCCAGTATGTCTGTCACTATAACACCTACCCAGTATGTCTGTCACTATAACACCTACCCAGTATGTCTGTCTCTATAACACCTACCCAGTATGTCTGTCACTATAACACCTACCCAGTATGTCTGTCACTATAACACCTACCCAGTATGTCTGTCACTATAACACCTACCCAGTATGTCTGTCTCTATAACACCTACCCAGTATGTCTGTCACTATAACACCTACCCAGTATGTCTGTCACTATAACACCTACCCAGTATGTCTGTCACTATAACACCTACCCAGTATGTCTGTCACTATAACACCTACCCAGTATGTCTGTCACTATAACACCTACCCAGTATGTCTGTCACTATAACACCTACCCAGTATGTCTGTCATTATAACCAGATAAATGACACCTACCAGTATGTCTGTCACTATAACACCTACCCAGTATGTCTGTCACTATAACCAGATAAATGACACCTACCCAGTATGTCTGTCATTATAACCAGATAAATGACATCTACCCAGTATGTCTGTCACTATAACACCTACCCAGTATGTCTGTCACTATAACCAGATAAATGTTACCTACCCAGTATGTCTGTCACTATAACACCTACCCAGTATGTCTGTCACTATAACCAGATAAATGACACCTACCCAGTATGTCTGTCACTATAACACCTACCCAGTATGTCTGTCACTATAACACCTACCCAGTATGTCTGTCACTATAACCAGATAAATGACACCTACCCAGTATGTCTGTCACTATAACACCTACCCAGTATGTCTGTCATTATAACCAGATAAATGTTACCTACCCAGTATGTCTGTCACTATAACACCTACCCAGTATGTCTGTCACTATAACACCTACCCAGTATGTCTGTCACTATAACACCTACCCAGTATGTCTGTCACTATAACACCTACCCAGTATGTCTGTCACTATAACACCTACCCAGTATGTCTGTCACTATAACACCTACCCAGTATGTCTGTCACTATAACACCTACCCAGTATGTCTGTCACTATAACACCTACCCAGTATGTCTGTCACTATAACACCTACCCAGTATGTCTGTCACTATAACACCTACCCAGTATGTCTGTCACTATAACCAGATAGATGACACCTACCAGTATGTCTGTTACTATAACACCTACCCAGTATGTCTGTCACTATAACACCTACCCAGTATGTCTGTCTCTATAACACCTACCCAGTATGTCTGTCATTATAACCAGATAAATGACACCTACCCAGTATGTCTGTCACTATAACACCTACCCAGTATGTCTGTCACTATAACACCTACCCAGTATGTCTGTCACTATAACCAGATAAATGACACCTACCCAGTATGTCTGTCACTATAACACCTACCCAGTATGTCTGTCACTATAACACCTACCCAGTATGTCTGTCACTATAACACCTACCCAGTATGTCTGTCACTATAACACCTACCCAGTATGTCTGTCACTATAACACCTACCCAGTATGTCTGTCGCTATAACCAGATAAATTACACCTACCCAGTTTGTCTGTCACTATAACACCTACCCAGTATGTCTGTCACTATAACCAGATAAATGACACCTACCAGTATGTCTGTCACTATAACACCTACCCAGTATGTCTGTCACTATAACACCTACCCAGTATGTCTGTCACTATAACACCTACCCAGTATGTCTGTCACTATAACACCTACCCAGTATGTCTGTCACTATAACACCTACCCAGTATGTCTGTCACTATAACACCTACCCAGTATGTCTGTCACTATAACACCTACCCAGTATGTCTGTCACTATAACCAGATAAATGACACCTACCAAGAATGTCTGTCAGTATTAAATATGTCTTTTGCAATAATAGTAAAATCATTTTAAATGTAAAAACATAGACATAATCTCAAAAAATAATAAAGAAAATCACCTGAATTTGATGACAACTAACACAAATATGACAAGGATGACAAATACTCCAAAGCCAATGACGTTAGCGATGACGATGGACATCTCACAGCTAACACTGAACATCTCTCGGAAGTCTTCTATCACACATAGCGTCTCTTCTGCAACATTATACACACCTTTAATCACACAAAGTATACACACCTTTAATCACACACTGTATACACACCTTTAATCACACACAGTATACATAACTTTAATCAGACACAGTATACACACCTTTAATCACACACAGTATACACACCTTTAATCACACACAGTATACACACCTATAATCACACACAGTATACACACCTTTAATCACGCACAGTATACACACCTTTAATCACAAACAGTATATATACCTTTACTCACACACAGTATACACACCTTTAATCACACACAGTAAACACACCTTTAATCATACACAGTATACACACCTTTAATTGCACACAGTATACACACCTTTATACACACACTGTATACACATCTTTAATCACACACAATATACACACCTTTAATCACACACAGTAAACACACCTTTAATCACACACACCTTTAATCACACACACCTTTAATCACATACAGTATACACACCTTTAATCACACACAGTATACACACCTTTAATCACACACATAGTATACACCTTTAGTCACAAACAGTATACACACCTTTAATCACACACACCTTTAATTACACAAAACAAAATATACACACCTTTAATCACACATGGTATACACACCTTTGATCACACAGAGTATACCCATCTTTAATCACACACAGTATACACACCTTTAATCACACACAGTATACACAACTTTAATCACACATAATATACACACCTTTAATAACACACAGTATACACACCTTTAATCACACACAGTATACACACCTTTATACGCACACAGTATACACACCTTTAATCACACACAGAGTATACACACCTTTAATCACACACAGTATACACATCTTCTATCAGACATAGTATACACACCTTTAATCACACACAGTATACACCTTTAATCACACACAGTATACACATCTTTAATCACACACAGTATACACACCTTTAATCACACACAGTATACACACCTTTAATCACATTTAATCATATATAGTATACACACCTTTAATCACACACAGTATACACACCTTTAATCACACACAGTATACATACCTTTAATCACACACAGTATACACACCTTTAATCACACATAGTATACACACCTTTAATCACACACAGTATACACACCTTTAATCACACATAGTATACACACCTTTAATCACACACAGTATACATACCTTTAATCACACATAGTATACACACCTTTAATCACACACAGTATACATACCTTTAATCACACATAGTATACACACCTTTAATCACACACAGTATACATACCTTCAATCACACATAGTATACACACCTTTAATCACACACAGTATACATACCTTTAATCACACATAGTATACACACCTTTAATCACACATAGTATACACATCTTTAATCACACACAGTATACACACCTTTAATCACACACAGTATACACACCTTTAATCACACATAGTATACACACCTTTAATCACACACAGTATACACACCTTTAATCACACACAGTATACACACCTTTAATCACACATAGTATACACACCTTTAATCACATTTAATCATATATAGTATACACACCTTTAATCACACACAGTATACACACCTTTAATTACACGCAGTATACACACCTTTAATCTCACACAGTAAACACACCTTTAATCTCACACGGTATACACACCTTTAATCACACACAGTATACACACCTTTAATCACACACAATATACACACCTTTAATCACACACAGTATACACATCTTTAATCACACACAGTATACACACCTTTAATCACACACAGTATACACACCTTTAATCACACACAGTATACACACCTTTAATCACACACAGTATACACACCTTTAATCACACAGAGTATACACACCTTTAATTGCACACAGTATACACACCTTAATACGCACACAGTATACACACCTTTAATCACACACAGTATACACACCTTTAATCACACACAGTATACACACCTTTAATCACACACAGTATACACACCTTTAATCACACACAGTATACACACCTTTAATCACACACAGTATACACACCTTTAATCACACACAGTATACACACCTTTAATCACACACAGTATACACACCTTTAATCACACACAGTATACACACCTTTAATCACACACAGTATACACACCTTTAATCACACACAGTATACACACCTTTAATCACACACAGTATACACATCTTTAATCACACACAGTATACACATCTTTAATCAGACATAGTATACACACCTTTAATCACACACAGTCTATACACCTTTAATCACACACAGTATACACACCTTTAATCACACACAGTCTATACACCTTTAATCACACACAATATACATATCTTTAATAACACACAGTATACACACCTTTTATCACACACAGTATACACACCTTTAATCACACACAGTATACACACCTTTAATCACACACAGTATACACACCTTTAATTACACACAGTATACACACCTTTAATCTCACACAGTAAACACAGCTTTAATCTCACACAGTATACACACCTTTAATCACACACGGTATACACACCTTTAATAACAAACAGTATACCCATCTTTAATCACACACAGTAAACACCCCTTTAATAACAAACAGTATACCCATCTTTAATCACACACAGTATACACACCTTTAAACACACACAGTATACACAAGTTTAATCACACACAGTATACACACCTTTAATCAAATATCGTATATACACCTTTAATCACACACAGTATACACACCTTTAATCACACACAGTATACACACCTTTAATCACACACAGTATACACACCTTTAATCACACACAGTATACACACCTTTAATCACACACAGTATACACACCTTTAATCACACACAGTATACACACCTTTAATCACACACAGTATCCACACCTTTAATCACACACAGTATACACACCTTTAATCACAAACAGTATACACACCTATAATCACACACAGTATACACACCTTTAATTACACGCAGTATACACACCTTTAATCTCACACAGTAAACACACCTTTAATCTCACACGGTATACACACACCTTTAATCACACACGGTATACACACACCTTTAATAACAAACAGTATACCCATCTTTAATCACACACAGTAAACACACCTTTAATAACAAACAGTATACCCATCTTTAATCACACACAGTATACACACCTTTAAACACACACAGTATACCCATCTTTAATCACACACAGTATACACACCTTTAATCTCACACAGTATACACACCTTTAATCACACATGGTATACACACCTTTAATCACACACAGTATACACATCTTTAATCACACACAGTAAACACACCTTTAATAACACATAGTATACACACCTTTAATCACACACAGTATACACACCTTTAATCACACATAGTATACACATCTTTAATCACACACAGTATACACATCTTTAATCACACACAGTATACACATCTTTCATCAGACATAGTATACACACCTTTAATCACACACAGTCTATACACCTTTAATCACACACAGTATACACACCTTTAATCACACACAGTCTATACACCTTTAATCACACACAATATACATATCTTTAATAACACACAGTATACACACCTTTTATCACACACAGTATACACACCTTTAATCACACACAGTATACACACCTTTAATCACACACAGTATACACACCTTTAATTACACACAGTATACACACCTTTAATCTCACACAGTAAACACAGCTTTAATCTCACACAGTATACACACCTTTAATCACACACGGTATACACACCTTTAATAACAAACAGTATACCCATCTTTAATCACACACAGTAAACACCCCTTTAATAACAAACAGTATACCCATCTTTAATCACACACAGTATACACACCTTTAAACACACACAGTATACACAAGTTTAATCACACACAGTATACACACCTTTAATCAAATATCGTATATACACCTTTAATCACACACAGTATCCACACCTTTAATCACACACAGTGTCCACACCTTTTAATCACACACAGTATACACACCTTTAATCACAAACAGTATACACACCTATAATCACACACAGTATACACATCTTTAATCACACACAGTATCCACACCTTTAATCACACACAGTATCCACACCTTTAATCACACACAGTATACACACCTTTAATCACAAACAGTATACACACCTATAATCACACACAGTATACACACCTTTAATTACACGCAGTATACACACCTTTAATCTCACACAGTAAACACACCTTTAATCTCACACGGTATACACACCTTTAATCACACACGGTATACACACCTTTAATAACAAACAGTATACCCATCTTTAATCACACACAGTAAACACACCTTTAATAACAAACAGTATACCCATCTTTAATCACACACAGTATACACACCTTTAAACACACACAGTATACCCATCTTTAATCACACACAGTATACACACCTTTAATCTCACACAGTATACACACCTTTAATCACACATGGTATACACACCTTTAATCACACACAGTATACACATCTTTAATCACACACAGTAAACACACCTTTAATAACAAACAGTATACCCATCTTTAATCACACACAGTATACACACCTTTAATCTCACACAGTATACACACCTTAAATACACATGGTATACACACCTTTGATCACACACAGTATACCCATCTTTAATCACACACAGTATACACACCTTTAATCACACACAGTATCCACACCTTTAATCACACATAGTATACACACCTTTAATCACACACAGTATACACAACCTTTAATCTCACACAGTATACACACCTTTATACACATTTAATCACACATAGTATACACACCTTTAATCACACACATAGTTTACACCTTTAGTCACAAACAGTATACAAACCTTTAATCACACACAGTATACACACCTTTAATCACACACAATATACACACCTTTAATCACACACAGTATACACATCTTTAATCACACACAGTATACACACCTTTAATCACACACAGTAAACACACCTTTAATCACACACATTATACACACCTTTAATCACACACAGTATACACACCTTTAATCACACAAAGTATACACATCTTTAATCACACACAGTATACACACCTTAATCACACACAGTATCCACACCTTTAATCACACACAGTATACACACCTTTAATCACACATAGTATACACACCTTTAATCACACACAGTATACACAGCTTTATTCACACACAGTATACACATCTTTAATCACACACAGTATACACACCTTAATCACAAACAGTTTACACACCTTTAATCACACATAGTATACACACCTTTAATCAAACACAGTATAAACACCTTTAATCACACACACCTTTAATCACACAGTATACACACATTTAATCATACATAGTATACACACCTTAAATCACACATATATTATACACCTTTGGTCAAAACCAGTATTCACACCTTTAATCACACACACCTTTAATTACACACAGTATACACACCTTTAATCACACATTGTATACACACATTATACACACCTTTAATCACACACAGTATACACATCTTTATGCACATTTAATCATACATAGTATACACACCATTAATCACACACAGTATACACACCTTTAATCACACACAGTATACACACCTTTAATTACACACAGTATACACACCTTTAATCACACACCATAAACACACCTTTAATCACACAGTGTATACACACCTTTAATCACACACACTATACACATCTTTAATCACACACAGTATACACACCTTTAATCACACACAGTATACACACCTTTAATCACACGTAGTATACACATCTTTAATCACACACAGTATACACACCTTTAATCACACGTAGTATACACACCTTTAATCACACACAGTATACACACCTTTAATCACACACAGTATACACACCTTTAATCACACACAGTATACACATCTTTAATCACACACAGTATACACACCTTTAATCACACACAGTATACACACCTTAAATACACATGGTATACACACCTTTGATCACACACATTATACCCATCTTTAATCACACACAGTATACACACCTTTATACGCACACAGTATACACACCTTTATACGCACACAGTATACACACCTTTAATCACACAGAGTACACACACCTTTAATCACACACAGTATACACATCTTTAAGCAGACATAGTATACACACCTTTATACACATTTAATCACACACAGTATACACACCTTTATACACCTTTAATCACACACAGTATACACACCTTTAATCACACACAGTATACACACCTTGATACACATTTAATCACACACAGTATACACACCTTTAATCACACACAGTATACACACCTTTAATCACAAACAGTATACACACCTATAATCACACACAGTATACACATCTTTAATCACACACAGTATACACATCTTTCATCAGACATAGTATACACACCTT
The DNA here is from genome assembly GCF_041381155.1 of Argopecten irradians. NCBI lineage: Eukaryota > Metazoa > Mollusca > Bivalvia > Pectinida > Pectinidae > Argopecten > Argopecten irradians. The sequence continues at coordinate 72,951,376 of NC_091135.1, read as the reverse complement.
TAATCACACACAGTCTATACACCTTTAATCACACACAGTATACACACCTTTAATCACACACAGTCTATACACCTTTAATCACACACAATATACATATCTTTAATAACACACAGTATACACACCTTTTATCACACACAGTATACACACCTTTAATCACACACAATATACACACCTTTAATCACACACAGTATACACACCTTTAATCACACACAGTATACACACCTTTAATCACACACAGTATACACACCTTTAATCACACACAGTATACACACCTTTAATTACACACAGTATACACACCTTTAATCTCACACAGTAAACACACCTTTAATCTCACACGGTATACACACCTTTAATCACACACGGTATACACACCTTTAATAACAAACAGTATACCCATCTTTAATCACACACAGTAAACACACCTTTAATAACAAACAGTATACCCATCTTTAATCACACACAGTATACACACCTTTAAACACACACAGTATACACAAGTTTAATCACACACAGTATACACACCTTTAATCACACATAGTATATACACCTTTAATCACACACAGTATCCACACCTTTAATCACACACAGTATCCACACCTTTAATCACACACAGTATACACACCTTTAATCTCACACAGTATACACACCTTTAATCACACATGGTAATACACACCTTTAATCACACACAGTAAACACATCTTTAATCACACACAGTAAACACACCTTTAATAACAAACAGTATACCCATCTTTAATCACACACAGTATACACACCTTTAATCTCACACAGTATACACACCTTAAATACACATGGTATACACACCTTTGATCACACACAGTATACCCATCTTTAATCACACACAGTATACACACCTTTAATCACACACAGTATCCACACCTTTAATCACACATAGTATACACACCTTTAATCTCACACAGTATACACACCTTTATATTTAATCACATAGTATACACACCTTTAATCACACACATAGTTTACACCTTTAGTCACAAACAGTATACAAACCTTTAATCACACACAGTATACACACCTTTAATCACACACAATTACACACCTTTAATCACACACAGTATACACATCTTTAATCACACACAGTATACACACCTTTAATCACACACAGTAAACACACCTTTAATCACACACAATATATACACACCTTTAATCACACACAGTATACACACATCTTTAATCACACACAGTATACACACCTTTAATCACACACAGTAAACACACCTTTAATCACACACAGTATACACACCTTTAATCACACACAGTATACACACCTTTAATCACACAAAGTATACACATCTTTAATCACACACAGTATACACACCTTTATCACACACAGTATCACACACCTTTAATCACACACAGTATACACACCTTTAATCACACATAGTATACACACCTTTAATCACACACAGTATACACAGCTTTAATTCACACACAGTATACACATCTTTAATCACACACAGTATACACACCTTAATCACAAGCAGTATACACACCTTTAATCACACATAGTATACACACACTTAATCAAACACAGTATAAACACCTTTAATCACACACACCTTTAATCACACACGTATACACACATTTAATCATACATAGTATACACACCTTAAATCACACACATATATTATACACCTTTTCAATAACCATATTCACACACTTTAATCACACACACCTTTACACCTTAATCACACAGTATACACACCTTTAATCACACACACCTTACACACTAATCACACACAGTATACACACCTTTAAATCACACACAGTATACACACCTTTAATCACACACAGTATACACACCTTTAATCACACACAGTATACACACCTTTAATCACACACAGTATACACACCTTTAATCACACACAGTATACACACCTTTAATCACACACACATATACACATCTTTAATCACACACAGTATACACACCTTTAATCACACACATATACACACCTTTAATCACACATAGTATACACACTTTTAATCACACACAGTATACACACCTTTAATCACACACAGTATACACACCTTTAATCACACGTAGTATACACACCTTTAATCACACACAGTATACACACATCTTTTAATCACACACAGTATACACACCTTTAATCACACACAGTATACACATCTTTAATCACACACAGTATACACACACTTTAATCACACATAGTATACACATCTTTAATCACACACAGTATACACACCTTTAATCACACATAGTATACCACCTTTAATCACACACATAGTATACACATCTTTAATCACACACAGTATACACACCTTTAACACACACACAGTATACACCCATCTTTAATCACACACAGTATACACACCTTTAATCACACACAGTATACACACCTTTAATCACGTATACACACCTTTAATCACACACAGTATACACACCTTTAATCACACACAGTATACACACCTTTAATCACACACAGTATACACACCTTTAATCACACATAGTATACACACCTTTAATCACACACAGTATACACACCTTTAATCACACACAGTATACACACCTTTAATCACACACAGTATACACACCTTTAATCACACACAGTATACACACCTTTAATCACATTTAATCAGTATACACACCTTTAATCACACACAGTATACACACCTTTAATCACACACAGTAGTATACACACCTTTAATCACACACAGTATACACACCTTTAATCACACATAGTATACACACCTTTAATCACACACAGTATACACACCTTTAATCACACATAGTATACACACCTTTAATCACACACAGTATACACACCTTTAATCACACACAGTATACACACCTTTAATCACACATAGTATACACATCTTTAATCACACACAGTATACACACCTTTAATCATACACACAGTATACACACCTTTAATCACACATAGTATACACACCTTTAATCACACATAGTATACACACCTTTAATCACACACAGTATACACATCTTTAATAACACACACAGTAAACATACCTTTAATCACAAACAGTATACCCATTTTAATCACAAACAGTATACACACCTTTAATCACACACAGTATACACATCTTTAATAACACACACAGTAAACATACCTTTAATCACAAACAGTATACCCATTTTTAATCACACACAGTATACACACCTTTAATCACACACAGTATACACACCTTTAATCACACACAATATACACACCTTTAATTACACACACGGTATACACCCTTTAATACACACAGTATACACACCTTTAATCACACACAGTATACACACCTTTAATCACACACAGTATATACACCTTTAATCACACACAGTATACACCTTTATCACACACATATACACACCTTTAATCACACACAGTATACACACCTTTAATCACACACAGTATACACACCTTTAATCACACACGGTATAAACACCTTTAATCTCACATAGTATACACACCTTTAATCTCACACAGTATACACACCTTTAATCACACACGGTATACACATCTTTAATCACACACAGTAAACACACCTTTAATAACAAACAGTATACCCATCTTTAATCACACACAGTATACACACCTTTAATCACACACAGTATACACATCTTTATACCATACAGTATACACACCTTTAATCACACACAGTATACACACCTTTATACACCTTAACACCTTAACACACACAGAGTATACAGAACACACCTTTAATCACACACAGTATATACACATCTTATACGCCTTACAGTATACACACCTTTAATCACACACAGTATACACACCTTTATACACCTTTAATCACACACAGTATACACACACCTTTATACGCATACAGTATACACACCTTTAATCACACACAGTATACACACCTTTAATCACACACAGTATACACACCTTTAATCACACACAGTATACACACCTTTAATCACACACAGTATACACACCTTTATACACATTTAATCACACACAGTATACACACCTTTATACACCTTTAATCACACACAGTATACACACCTTTAATCACACACGTATACACACCTTGATACACATTTAATCACACACAGTATACACACCTTTATACACCTTTAATCACACACAGTATACACACATTTAATCACACACAGTATACACACCTTTATACACATTTAATCACACACAGTATACACACCTTTATACACCTTTAATCACACACAGTATACACACCTTTAATCACACACAGTATACACACCTTTATACACATTTAATCACACACAGTATACACATCTTTATACGCATACAGTATACACTCCTTTAATCACACACAGTATACACACCTTTATACACATTTAATCACACACAGTATACACACCTTTATACACATTTAATCACACACAGTATACACACCTTTAATCACACACAGTATACACACCTTGATACACATTTAATCACACACAGTATACACACCTTTATACACCTTTAATCACACACAGTATACACACCTTTAATCACACACAGTATACACACCTTGATACACATTTAATCACACACAGTATACACACCTTTATACACCTTTAATCACACACAGTATACACACCTTTAATCACACACAGTATACACACCTTTATACACCTTTAATCACACACAGTATACACACCTTGATACACATTTAATCACACACAGTATACACACCTTTATACACCTTTAATCACACACAGTATACACACCTTTAATCACACACAGTATACACACCTTTATACACATTTAATCACACACAGTATACACACCTTTTACACATTTAATCATACATAGTATACACAACTTAAATCACACACAGTATACAAACTTTTAATCATACACAGTATACACACCTTTATACACACACGGTATACACACCTATATACACTCACAGTATACACATCTTTAATCACACACAGTATACACACCTTTAATCACACACAGTATACACACCTTTAATTACACACTGTATACACACCTTTAATCACACACAGTATACACACCTTTAATTACACACAGTATACACACCTTTAATCACACATAGTATATTGTATAAGTTTGTGATAATATCTGTGATTGTATAAGTTTGTAATATTATCTGTGATTGTATAAGTTTGTAATATTATCTGTGATTGTTTATAAGATTGTAATAATATCTGTTATTGTATAAGTTTGTAATAATATCTGTGATTGTATAAGTTTGTAATAATATCTGTGATTGTATAAGTTTGTAATAATATCTGTGATTGTATATAAGTTTGTAATAATATCTGTGATTGTATAAGTTTGTAATAATATCTGTGATTGTATAAGTTTGTAATAATATCTGTGATTGTATAAGTTTGTAATAATATCTGTGATTGTATAAGTTTTATGTGTATAAGTCAGTGATTGTATTGTAAAGTGTGTAATAATATCTGTTATTGTATAAGTTTGTGATAATATCTGTGGATTTGTATAAGTTTGTAATAATATCTGTGATTGTATAAGTTTGTAATAATATCAGTGTGTATAAGTTGTAATAATATCAGTTTGTAATAATATCTCGTGATTGTATTTGTAATAAGTATCAGTGATTGTAATAATAATATCTTTATTGATTTGTAATAATATCTGTTATTGTATATGTAATAATATCTGTTATGTATATATCAGTGATTGTATAAGTGTGTAATAATATCTGTGATTGTATAAGTTTGTAATAATATCTGTGATTGTATAAGTTTGTAATAATATCTGTGATTGTATAAGTTTGTAATAATATCAGTGATTGTATAAGTTTGTAATAATATCAGTGATTGTATAAGTTTGTAAGTTTTGTAAGGTATAATAATCTGTGATTGTATAAGTTTTGTAATAATATCTGTGATTGTATATAAGTTTGTAATACTATCTGTTATTGTATATAAGTTTGTAATAATATAGTGTGATTGTATAAGTTTGTAATATATATCTAGTGATTGTATAAGTTTGTAATAATATCAGTGATTGTATAAGTTGTAATAATATCTGTGATTGTATAAGTTGTATAAATATCTGTGATTGTATAGTTTTGCTAATACTAATATCTGTGATTGTATAAGTTTGTATTAATATCAGTGATGTATAAGTTTTTGTAATAATATCAGTGATTGTATAAGTTTGTGATAATATCAGTGATTGTATAAGGTTTGTAATAATATCTGTGATTGTATAAGTTTGTAATAATATCTGTGATTGTATAGAGTGTAAACTGATATACTGTACTTGTAGAGTGTATACTAATACCTACTCTGATTGTAGAGTGTATACTATACCTACTCTACTGTAGAGTGTATACTATCTAAGTAGATTGTATAGTTAAGTAGAATGTATACTATACCTACTCTACTGTAGAGTGTATACTATAATACTATCTGTAGAGTGTATAAGAGTATACCTACTCTACTGTAGAGAGTGTATATATACCTACTGTGAGAATAGAGTGTGTACTATACTGTAGAAGTGTATACTATACCTACTCTACTGTAGAGTAATTATACTATGTACCTATACATCTACTGTAGTAGTGTATACTATACCTACTCTACTGTAGAGTGTATACTATACCTACTCTACTTGTAGAGTGTATACTATACCTACTCTACTGTAGAGTCGTATTACCAACCCTCCTACTGTAAGTAGAGTGTATACCTACCTCTTACTGTAGAGTGTATACTATACCTACTCTACTTATAGAGTGTATACCTTCTACTGTAGTGTTAGTGTATACACTGTAGAGTGTATTACTATACCTACTCTCCTAGTAGACTGTGTAGAATGTATACCTACTCTGCTGTAGAGTAGAGTGTATACTATACCTACTCTACTGTTAGTGTGTATCTGTACCTTCTCCACCTGTACTATACCTACTCTACTGTAGAGTGTGATACTATACCTACTCTACTGTAGAGTGTATACCTACTCTACTTAAGTGTATAGTCATGTGTATGTACTATACCTACTCTACTGTAGTACTCAACTGTGTATACTATACCTACTCTACTGTAGAGTGTATACTATACCTACTCTACTGTAGAGTTGTATACCTACTCTACTGTAGTGAGTGTATACTATACCTACTTACTCTACTGTATGAGTGTATACTATACTTACTCTGCTGTAGAGTGTATACTATACCTACTCTACTGTAGAGTGTATACTATACCTACTCTACTGTAGAGTGTATACTATACCTACTCTACTGTAGAGTGTATACTATACCTACTCTACTGTAGAGTGTATACTATACCTACTCTACTGTAGAGTGTATACCTACTCTACCTACTCCATACTGTAGAGTGTTATACTATACCTACTCCTGCTGTAGAGAGTTTATACTATACCTACTCTACTGTAGAGTGTATACTATACCTACTCTACTGTAGAGTGTATACTATACCTACTCTACTGTAGAGTGTATACCTACTCTACTGTAGAGTGTATACTATACCTACTCTACTGTAGAGTGTATACTATACCTACTCTACTGTAGAGTGTATACTATACCTACTCTACTGTAGAGTGTATACTATACCTACTCTACTGTAGAGTGTATACTATACCTACTCTACTGTAGAGTGTATACTATACCTACTCTACTGTAGAGTGTATACTATACCTACTCTACTGTAGAGTGTATACTATACATACTCTACTGTAGAGTGTATACTATACCTACTCTACTGTAGAGTGTATACTATACCTACTCTACTGTAGAGTGTATACTATACCTACTCTACTGTAGAGTGTATACCTACTCTACTGTAGAGTGTATACTATACCTACTCTACTGTAGAGTGTATACTATACCTACTCTACTGTAGAGTGTATACTATACCTACTCTACTGTAGAGTGTATACTATACCTACTCTACTGTAGAGTGTATACTATACCTACTCTACTGTAGAGTGTATACTATACCTACTCTACTGTAGAGTGTATACTATACCTACTCTACTGTAGAGTGTATACTATACCTACTCTACTGTAGAGTGTATACTATACCTACTCTGCTGTAGAGTGTATACTATACCTACTCTACTGTAGAGTGTATACTATACCTACTCTACTGTAGAGTGTATACTATACCTACTCTGCTGTAGAGTGTATACTATACCTACTCTACTGTAGAGTGTATACTATACCTACTCTACTGTAGAGTGTATACTATACCTACTCTACTGTAGAGTGTATACCTACTCTCACTGTAGAGTGTATACCTACTCTACTGTAGAGTGTATACTATACCTACTCTGCTGTAGAGTGTATACCTACTCTACTGTAGAGTGTATACTATACCTACTCTGCTGTAGAGTGTATACTATACCTACTCTACTGTAGAGTGTATACTATACCTACTCTACTGTAGTAGTGTGTATACTATACCTACTCTACTGTAGAGTGTATACTATACCTACTCTACTGTAGAGTGTATACCTACTCTACTGTAGAGTGTATACTATACCTACTCTGCTGTAGAGTGTATACTATACCTACTCTACTGTAGAGTGTATACTATACCTACTCTACTGTAGAGTGTATACTATACCTACTCTACTGTAGAGTGTATACTATACCTACTCTACTGTAGAGTGTATACTATACCTACTCTACTGTAGAGTGTATACTATACCTACTCTACTGTAGAGTGTATACTATACCTACTCTACTGTAGAGTGTATACTATACCTACTCTACTGTAGAGTGTATACTATACCTACTCTACTGTAGAGTGTATACCTACTCTACTGTAGAGTGTATACTATACCTACTCTACTGTAGAGTGTATACTATACCTACTCTACTGTAGAGTGTATACTATACCTACTCTACTGTAGAGTGTATACCTACTCTACTGTAGAGTGTATACTATACCTACTCTACTGTAGAGTGTATACTATACCTACTCTGCTGTAGAGTGTATACCTACTCTACTGTAGAGTGTATACTATACCTACTCTACTGTAGAGTGTATACTATACCTACTCTACTGTAGAGTGTATACTATACCTACTCTACTGTAGAGTGTATACTATACCTACTCTACTGTAGAGTGTATACTATACCTACTCTACTGTAGAGTGTATACTATACCTACTCTACTGTAGTGTGTATACTATACCTACTCTACTGTAGAGTGTATACTATACCTACTCTACTGTAGAGTGTATACTATACCTACTCTACTGTAGAGTGTATACTATACCTACTCTACTGTAGAGTGTATACTATACATACTCTACTGTAGAGTGTATACTATACCTACTCTACTGTAGTGTGTATACTATACTACTCTACTGTAGAGTGTATACCTACTCTACTGTAGAGTGTATACTATACCTACTCTACTGTAGAGTGTATACTATACCTACTCTACTGTAGAGTGTATACTATACCTACTCTACTGTAGAGTGTATACTATACCTACTCTACTGTAGAGTGTATACTATACCTACTCTACTGTAGAGTGTATACTATACCTACTCTACTGTAGAGTGTATACTATACCTACTCTACTGTAGAGTGTATACTATACCTACTCTACTGTAGAGTGTATACTATAACCTACTCTACTGTAGAGTGTATACCTACTCTACTGTAGAGTGTATACTATACCTACTCTACTGTAGAGTGTATACTATACCTACTCTACTGTAGAGTGTATACTATACCTACTCTACTGTAGAGTGTATACTATACCTACTCTACTGTAGAGTGTATACTATACCTACTCTACTGTAGAGTGTATACTATACCTACTCTGCTGTAGAGTGTATACTATACCTACTCTACTGTAGAGTGTATACTATACCTACTCTACTGTAGAGTGTATACTATACCTACTCTACTGTAGAGTGTATACTATACCTACTCTGCTGTAGAGTGTATACTATACCTACTCTACTGTAGAGTGTATACCTATACTACTCTACTGTAGAGTGTATACTATACCTACTCTACTGTAGAGTGTATACTAATACCTACTCTACTGTAGAGTGTATACTATACCTACTCTACTGTAGAGTGTATACTATACCTACTCTACTGTAGAGTGTATACTATACCTACTCTACTGTAGAGTGTATACTATACCTACTCTACTGTAGAGTGTATACTATACCTACTCTACTGTAGAGTGTATACTATACCTACTCTACTGTAGAGTGTATACTATACCTACTCTACTGTAGAGTGTATACTATACCTACTCCACAGTAGAGTGTATACCTACTCTACTGTAGAGTGTATACTATACCTACTCTACTGTAGAGTGTATACTATACCTACTCTACTGTAGAGTGTATACTATACCTACTCTACTGTAGAGTGTATACTATACCTACTCTACTGTAGAGTGTATACTATACCTACTCTACTGTAGAGTGTATACTATATAACCTACTCTACTGTAGAGTGTATACTATACCTACTCTACTGTAGAGTGTATACTATACCTACTCTACTGTAGAGTGTATACTATACCTACTCCTACTGTAGAGTGTATACTATACCTACTCTACTGTAAGTGTATACTATACCTACTCTACTGTAGAGTGTATACTATACCTACTCTACTGTAGAGTGTATACCCTACTCTACTGTAGAGTGTATACTATACCTACTCTACTGTAGTGTGTATACTATACCTACTCTACTGTAGAGTGTATACTATACCTACTCTACTGTAGAGTGTATACTATACCTACTCTACTGTAGAGTGTATACTATACCTACTCTACTGTAGAGTGTATACTATACCTACTCTACTGTAGAGTGTATACCTACTCTACTGTAGAGTGTATACTATACCTACTCTACTGTAGAGTGTATACTATACCTACTCTACTGTAGAGTGTATACTATACCTACTCTACTGTAGAGTGTATACTATACTAAGTTATACTACTCTACTGTAGAGTGTATACTATACCTACTCTACTGTAGAGTGTATACTATACCTACTCTGCTGTAGAGTGTATACTATACCTACTCTACTGTAGAGTGTATACTATACCTAACTCTACTGTAGAGTGTATACTATACCTACTCTACTGTAGAGTGTATACTATACCTACTCTACTGTAGAGTGTATACTATACCTACTCTACTGTAGAGTGTATACTATACCTACTCTACTGTAGAGTGTATACTATACCTACTCTACTGTAGAGTGTATACTATACCTACTCTACTGTAGAGTGTATACTATACCTACTCTACTGTAGAGTGTATACTATACCTACTCTACTGTAGAGTGTATACTATACCTACTCTACTGTAGAGTGTATACTATACCTACTCTACTGTAGAGAGTATACCTACTCCACTGTAGAGTATACCTACTCTGCTGTAGAGTGTATACTATACCTACTCTACTGTAGAGTGTATACCTACTCTGCTGTAGAGTGTATACTATACCTACTCTACTGTAGAGTGTATACTATACCTACTCTACTGTAGAGTGTATACTATACCTACTCTACTGTAGAGTGTATACTATACCTACTCTACTGTAGAGTGTATACTATACCTACTCTACTGTAGAGTGTATACTATACCTACTCTACTGTAGAGTGTATACTATACCTACTCTACTGTAGAGTGTATACTATACCTACTCTACTGTAGAGTGTATACTATACCTACTCTACTGTAGAGTGTATACTATACCTACTCTGCTGTAGAGTGTATACCTACTCTGCTGTAGAGTGTATACTATACCTACTCTACTGTAGAGTGTATACTATACCTACTCTACTGTAGAGTGTATACTATACCTACTCTACTGTAGAGTGTATACTATACCTACTCTACTGTAGAGTGTATACCTATACCTACTCTACTGTAGAGTGTATACCTACTCTACTGTAGAGTGTATACTATACCTACTCTGCTGTAGAGTGTATACTATACCTACTCTACTGTAGAGTGTATACTATACCTACTCTACTGTAGAGTGTATACTATACCTACTCTACTGTAGAGTGTATACTATACCTACTCTACTGTAGAGAGTATACCTACTCTACTGTAGAGTGTATACTATACCTACTCTACTGTAGAGTGTATACTATACCTACTCTGCTGTAGAGTGTATACTATACCTACTCTACTGTAGAGTGTATACTATACCTACTCTACTGTAGAGTGTATACTATACCTACTCTACTGTAAGTGTATACTATCCTATTCTACTGTAGAGTGTATACTATACCTACTCTACTGTAGAGTGTATACTATAACCTACTCTGCTGTAGAGTGTATACTATACCTACTCTAACTGTAGAGTGTATACTATACCTACTCTACTGTAGAGTGTATACTATACCTACTCTGCTGTAGAGTGTATACTATACCTACTCTACTGTAGAGTGTATACTATACCTACTCTACTGTAGAGTGTATACTATACCTACTCTACTGTAGTGTGTATACTATACCTACTCTACTGTAGAGTGTATACTATACCTACTCTACTGTAGAGTGTATACTATACCTACTCTACTGTAGAGTGTATACTACTATACCTACTCTACTGTAGAGTGTATACTATACCTACTCTACTGTAGTGTGTATACTATACCTACTCTACTGTAGAGTGTATACTATACCTACTCTACTGTAGAGTGTATACTATACCTACTCTACTGTAGAGTGTATACTATACCTACTCTACTGTAGAGTGTATACTATACCTACTCTACTGTAGAGTGTATATACTACTCTACTGTAGAGTGTATACTATACCTACTCTACTGTAGAGTGTATACTATACCTACTCTACTGTAGAGTGTATACTATACCTACTCTACTGTAGAGTGTATACTATACCTACTCTACTGTAGAGTGTATACTATAACCTACTCTACTGTAGAGTGTATACTATACCTACTCTACTGTAGAGTGTATACTATACCTACTCTACTGTAGAGTGTATACTATACCTACTCTACTGTAGAGTGTATACTATACCTACTCTACTGTAGAGTGTATACTATACCTACTCTACTGTAGAGTGTATACTATACCTACTCTACTGTAGAGTGTATACTATACCTACTCTACTGTAGAGTGTATACTATACCTACTCTACTGTAGAGTGTATACTATACCTACTCTACTGTAGAGTGTATACTATACCTACTCTACTGTAGAGTGTATACTATACCTACTCTACTGTAGAGTGTATACCTACTCTACTGTAGAGTGTATACTATACCTACTCTACTGTAGAGTGTATACTATACCTACTCTACTGTAGAGTGTATACTATACCTACTCTACTGTAGAGTGTATACTATACCTACTCTACTGTAGAGTGTATACTATACCTACTCTACTGTAGAGTGTATACCTACTCTACTGTAGAGTGTATACTATACCTACTCTACTGTAGAGTGTATACTATACCTACTCTACTGTAGAGTGTATACTATACCTACTCTACTGTAGAGTGTATACTATACCTACTCTACTGTAGAGTGTATACTATACCTACTCTGCTGTAGAGTGTATACCTACTCTGCTGTAGAGTGTATACTATACCTACTCTACTGTAGAGTGTATACTATACCTACTCTGCTGTAGAGTGTATACCTACTCTACTGTAGAGTGTATACTATACCTACTCTGCTGTAGAGTGTATACTATACCTACTCTACTGTAGAGTGTATACTATACCTACTCTACTGTAGAGTGTATACTATACCTACTCTACTGTAGAGTGTATACTATACCTACTCTACTGTAGAGTGTATACTATACCTACTCTACTGTAGAGTGTATACTATACCTACCTGTACTCTACTGTAGAGTGTATATACCTACTCTACTGTAGAGTGTATACTATACCTACTCTGCTGTAGAGTGTATACCTACTCTGCTGTAGAGTGTATACTATACCTACTCTACTGTAGAGTGTATACTATACCTACTCTACTGTAGAGTGTATACTATACCTACTCTACTGTAGAGTGTATACTATACCTACTCTACTGTAGAGTGTATACTATACCTACTCTACTGTAGAGTGTATACTATACCTACTCTACTGTAGAGTGTATACTATACCTACTCTACTGTAGAGTGTATACTATACCTACTCTACTGTAGAGTGTATACTATACCTACTCTACTGTAGAGTGTATACTATACCTACTCTACTGTAGAGTGTATACTATACCTACTCTACTGTAGAGTGTATACTATACCTACTCTACTGTAGAGTGTATACTATACCTACTCTACTGTAGAGTGTATACTATACCTACTCTACTGTAGAGTGTATACTATACCTACTCTACTGTAGAGTGTATACCAACTCTACTGTAGAGAGAATACATACTCTACTGTAGAGTGTATACTATACCTACTCTACTGTAGAGTGTATACTATACCTACTCTACTGTAGAGTGTATACTATACCTACTCTACTGTAGAGTGTATACTATACCTACTCTACTGTAGAGTGTATACTATACCTACTCTACTGTAGAGTGTATACTATACCTACTCTACTGTAGTGTGTATACTATACCTACTCTACTGTAGAGTGTATACTATACCTACTCTACTGTAGAGAGTATACCTACTCTACTGTAGAGTGTATACTATACCTACTCTACTGTAGAGTGTATACTATACCTACTCTACTGTAGAGTGTATACTATACCTACTCTACTGTAGAGTGTATACTATACCTACTCTACTGTAGAGTGTATACTATACCTACTCTACTGTAGAGTGTATACTATACCTACTCTACTGTAGAGTGTATACTATACCTACTCTACTGTAGAGTGTATACTATACCTACTCTACTGTAGAGTGTATACTATACCTACTCTACTGTAGAGTGTATACTATACCTACTCTGCTGTAGAGTGTATACCTACTCTGCTGTAGAGTGTATACTATACTACTATATTGTAGAGTGTATACTATACCTACTCTACTGTAGAGTGTATACTATACCCTACTCTACTGTAGAGTGTATACTATACCTACTCTACTGTAGAGTGTATACTATACCTACTCTACTGTAGAGTGTATACTATACCTACTCTACTGTAGAGTGTATACTATACCTACTCTACTGTAGAGTGTTAATACTATACCTACATCTACTCGTAGAGTGTATACTATACCTACTCTACTGTAGAGTGTATACTATACCTACTCTACTGTAGAGTGTATACTATACCTACTCTACTGTAGAGAGTATACCAACTCTACTGTAGAGAGAATACATACTCTACTGTAGAGTGTATACTATACCTACTCTACTGTAGAGTGTATACTATACCTACTCTACTGTAGAGTGTATACTATACCTCTACTGTAGAGTGTATACTATACCTACTCTGACTGTAGAGTGTATACTATACCTATCTACTGTAGAGTGTATACGTATACCTACTCTACTGTAGAGTGTATACTATACCTACTCTACTGTAGAGTGTATACTATACCTACTCTACTGTAGAGTGTATACCTACTCTACTGTAGAGAGAATACATACTCTACTGTAGAGTGTATAGTGTATACCTACTCTACTGTAGAGTGTATACTATACCTACTCTACTGTAGAGTGTATACTATACCTACTCTACTGTAGAGTGTATACTATACCTACTCTACTGTAGAGTGTATACTATACCTACTCTACTGTAGAGTGTATACTATACCTACTCTACTGTAGAGTGTATACTATACCTACTCTACTGTAGAGAGTATACCTACTCTACTGTAGAGTGTATACTATACCTACTCTACTGTAGAGTGTATACTATACCTACTCTACTGTAGAGTGTATACTATACCTACTCTACTGTAGAGTGTATACCTACTCTACTGTAGAGTGTATACTATACCTACTCTACTGTAGAGTGTATACTATACCTACTCTACTGTAGAGTGTATACTATACCTACTCTACTGTAGAGTGTATACTATACCTACTCTGCTTGTAGTAGTACTATACCTACTCTACTGTAGAGTGTGTATACTACTGTAGAGTGTATACTATACCTCTCTACTGTAGAGTGTATACTATACTACTCTACTGTAGAGTGTATACTATACCTACTCTACTGTAGAGTGTATACTATACCTACTCTACTGTAGAGTGTATACTATACCTACTCTACTGTAGAGTGTATACCAACTCTACTGTAGAGTGTATACCCTACTCTACTGTAGAGTGTATACTATACCTACTGTTCTGTAGAGTGTATACTATACCTACTCTACTGTAGAGTGTATACTATACCTATTCTGCTGAAGAGTGTATACCTACTCTGCTGTAGAGTGTATACTATACCTACTCTACTGTAGAGTGTATACTATACCTACTCTACTGTAGAGTGTATACTATACCTACTCTACTGTAGAGTGTATACTATACCTACTCTACTGTAGAGTGTATACTATACCTACTCTACTGTAGTGTGTATACTATACCTACTCTACTGTAGAGTGTATACTATACCTACTCTACTGTAGAGTGTATACCTACTCTACTGTAGAGTGTATACTATACCTACTCTACTGTAGAGTGTATACTATACCTACTCTACTGTAGAGTGTATACTATACCTACTCTACTGTAGAGTGTATACTATACCTACTCTACTGTAGAGTGTATACCTACTCTACTGTAGAGTGTATACTATACCTACTCTACTGTAGAGTGTATACTATACCTACTCTACTGTAGAGTGTATACTATACCTACTCTACTGTAGAGTGTATACTATACCTACTCTACTGTAGAGTGTATACTATACCTACTCTACTGTAGAGTGTATACTATACCTACTCTACTGTAGAGTGTATACTATACCTACTCTACTGTAGAGTGTATACTATACCTACTCTACTGTAGAGTGTATACCTAGGTAGTGTCTAGTGTATACCTACTCTACTGTAGAGTGTATACTATACCTACTCTACTGTAGAGTGTATACCTACTCTACTGTAGAGTGTATACTATACCTACTCTACTGTAGAGTGTATACTATACCTACTCTACTGTAGAGAGTATACTATACCTACTCTGTATGAGTGTATACCTACTCTACTCTACTGTAGAGTGTATACTATACCTACTCTACTGTAGAGTGTATACTATACCTACTCTACTGTAGAGTGTATACTATACATCTACTCTACTGTAGAGTGTATACTATACCTACTCTACTGTAGAGTGTATACTATACCTACTCTACTGTAGAGTGTATACTATACCTACTCTACTGTAGAGTGTATACTATACCTACTCTACTGTAGAGTGTATACTATACCTACTCTACTGTAGAGTGTATACTATACCTACTCTACTGTAGTGTGTATACTATACCTACTCTACTGTAGAGTGTATACTATACCTACTCTACTGTAGAGTGTATACTATACTATACCTACTCTACTGTAGAGTGTATACTATACCTACTCTACTGTAGAGTGTATACCTACTCTACTGTAGAGTGTATACTATACCTACTCTACTGTAGAGTGTATACTATACCTACTCTACTGTAGAGTGTATACTATACCTACTCTACTGTAGAGTGTATACTATACCTACTCTACTGTAGAGTGTATACTATACCTACTCTACTGTAGAGTGTATACTATACCTACTCTACTGTAGAGTGTATACTATACCTACTCTACTGTAGAGTGTATACTATACCTACTCTACTGTAGAGTGTATACTATACCTACTCTACTGTAGTGTGTATACTATACCTACTCTACTGTAGAGTGTATACTATACCTACTCTACTGTAGAGTGTATACTATACCTACTCTACTGTAGTGTGTATACTATACCTACTCTACTGTAGAGTGTATACTATACCTACTCTACTGTAGAGTGTATACTATACCTACTCTACTGTAGAGTGTATACTATACCTACTCTACTGTAGAGTGTATACTATACCTACTCTACTGTAGAGTGTATACTATACCTACTCTACTGTAGAGTGTATACCTACTCTACTGTAGAGTGTATACTATACCTACTCTACTGTAGAGTGTATACTATACCTACTCTACTGTAGAGTGTATACCTACTCTACTGTAGAGTGTATACTATACCTACTCTACTGTAGAGTGTATACTATACCTACTCTGCTGTAGAGTGTATACTATACCTACTCTACTGTAGAGTGTATACTATACCTACTCTACTGTAGAGTGTATACTATACCTACTCTACTGTAGAGTGTATACTATACCTACTCTGCTGTAGAGTGTATACTATACCTACTCTACTGTAGAGTGTATACTATACCTACTCTGCTGTAGAGTGTATACCTACTCTACTGAGGAGTGACTACTATACTGTAGAGTGTAGAGTGTATACCTACCTACTACTGTAGAGTGTATACTTACTCTACTGTGTAGAGTGTATACTCTCTAACTGTAGAGTGTATACTATACCTACTCTACTGTAGAGTGTATACTATACCTACTCTACTGTATAATATACTATACTACTCTGTTGTAGAGTGTATACTATACTCTTACTGTAGAGTGTATACTATACCTACTCTACTGTAGAGTGTATACTACTATACATACTCTACTGTAGAGTGTATACCTACTACTATATGTATCAACTACGACTACAATACTGTAGAGTGTATACTATACCTACTCTACTGGTAGAGTGTATACTATACCTACATCTACTGTAGAGAGTGTAACTATAGTGTAAGAGTGTATACTATACCTACTCTAGCTGTAGAGTGTATACTATACCTACTCTACTGTAGAGTGTATACTATACCTACTCTGCTAGAGGTGTGCTATTATACTGTATACTATACCTACTCTGCACTACTGTGTATACCTATACCTACTCTACTGTAGAGTGTATACTATACCTACTCTACTGTAGAGTGTATACTATACCTACTCTACTGTAGAGTGTATACTATACCTACTCTACTGTAGAGTGTATATACTATACCTACTCTACTGTAGAGTGTATACTACTACTCTACTCTACTGTAGCTTTGTGATATACTATACCTACTCTACTGGTAGAGTAAGTATACTATACTAATCTACTGTAGTGTGTATACTATACCTACTCTACTGTAGATGTATACTTACTCTCTGTGTAGTGTTATACTATACCTACTCTACTGTAGAGAGTGTATGTATACTTGTATACTCTACTGTACTGTAGAGTGTATACTATACCTACTCTACTGTAGAGTGTATACTATACCTACTCTGCTGTAGAGTGTATACCTACTTACTGTAGAGTGTATACTATACTAGAGATGTGTGAGTGTATACTATTACCTACTCTACTGTAGAGTGTATACTATACCTACTCTACTGTAGAGTGTATACTATACTACTCTACTTAGAGTGTATACTATACCTACTCTACTGTAGAGTGTATATAACTATACCTACTCTACTGTAGTGTATACTAACCCTACTCTACTGTAGAGAGAGTGTATACCTACTCTACTGTAGAGTGTATACTATACCTATTCTACTGTAGAGTGTATACCTTACTCTACTAGTAGAGTGTATACCTACTCTACTGTAGAGTGTATACTATACCTACTCTACTGTAGAGTGTATACTATACCTACTCTACTGTAGAGTGTATACTATACCTACTTCTACTGTAGAGTGTATACCTATACCTACTCTACTGTAGAGTGTATACTATACCTCTCTGCTGTAGAGAGACCTAATACCAACTCCTACTGTAGAGTGTATACTATACCTACTCTACTGTAGAATGTATACTATACTCTACTCTGTTGTAGAGTGTATACTATACTTACTGTGTAGAGTGTATACTATACCTACTCTACTGTAGAGTGTATATACTATACCTACTCTACTGTAGAGTGTATACTATACTTACTCTACTGTGTATACTGTATACTTTATTACATACTCTACTGTAGAGTTGTAGACTATACCTACTACTCTGCTGTAGAGTGTATACTATACCTACTCTACTGTAGAGTGTATACCTATACCTACTCTACTGTAGAGTGTATTACTATACCTCTACTGTAGAGTGTATATACCTACTTCGTAGTGTGTAGTGTATACCTACTCTACTGTAGAGTGTATATACCTACTCTACTGTAGAGTGTGTATACTATACCTACTCTACTGTAGAGTGTATACTATACCTACTCTACTGTAGAGTATACTATACCTACTCTACTGTAGAGTGTATACTATACCTACTTCTACAGTGTAGTGTGTACTATACCTACTCTACTGTAGAGTGTATACTATACCTACTCTACTGTAGAGTGTATACTATACCTACTCTACTGTAGTGTGTATA
Source organism: Argopecten irradians (assembly GCF_041381155.1). Taxonomy (NCBI): domain Eukaryota; kingdom Metazoa; phylum Mollusca; class Bivalvia; order Pectinida; family Pectinidae; genus Argopecten; species Argopecten irradians. The sequence goes on along the minus strand of NC_091135.1, from coordinate 72,930,999 downwards.
CTATACCTACTCTACTGTAGAGTGTATACTATACCTACTCTGCTGTAGAGTGTATACCTACTCTACTGTAGAGTGTATACTATACCTACTCTACTGTAGTTGTGTATACTATACTACTCTACTGTAGAGTGTATACCTACTCTACTGTTAAGAGTGTATACTATACCGCATACTCTACTGTAGAGTGTATACTATACCTACTCTACTGTAGGTGTGTATTACTATACCTACTCTACTGTAGAGTGTATACTATACCTACTCTACTGTAGAGAGAATACATACTCTACTGTAGAGTGTATACTATACCTACTCTACTGTAGAGTGTATACTATACCTACTCTACTGTAGAGTGTATACTATACCTACTCTTACTGTAGTGTGTATACTATAATTACTCTACTGTAGATTGTATACTATATACTCTCTGCTGTAGAGTGTACCTACTATAATACTACTATACTGTAGAGTGTATACTATACCTACTCTACTGTAGAGTGTATACTATACCTTCTCAGCTGTAGAGACTGTAGACTAAACTACTATACTAGATGTACCATACTCTACTGTAGAGTGTGTATTACTATACCTACTCTACTGTAGAGTGTAAACCTATACCTACTCTCTGCTGTAGAGTGTATACTATACCTACTCTACTGTGTAGAGTGTATCCTATACTACTACTGTTGTGATGTATACGATACCTACTGTACTGTGTTGTGTATACTATACTACTCTACTGTAGAGTGTATACTATACCTACTCTACTGTAGAGTGTATACCTATACTACTCTAGTAGAGTTGTATACTATACCTACTCTACTGTAGAGTGTTATACTATACCTACTCTACTGTTGAGAGTTTTCTATACCTATACCTACTCTACTGTAGAGAGTGTATTACTATACCTACTCTGCTCTACTGTAGAGTGTATACTATTATACCTACTCTACTGTAGAGTGTATACTACTCTACTCTACTGTAGAGTATATACTATACTACTCTACTGTAGAGTGTAGAGTGTATACCTACTCTACTGTAGAGTGTATACTACTCTACTACTATACTCTACTTGTAGAGTGTATACTATCTTACCTACTGTAGCTCTACTGTAGAGTGTATACCATATACTACTCTACTGTAGAGTGTATACTATACTCTACTCTAGAGTGTGTAGTGTGGAGTATACCTACTCTACTGTAGAGTGTTATAACTATACCTAACTCTACTGTGTAGAGTGTATACTATACCTACTCTACTGTAGAGTGTATACTATACCTACTCTACTGTAGAGTGTATACTATACCTACTCTACTGTAGAGTGTATACTATACCTACTCTGCTGTAGAGTGTATACCTACTCTACTGTACTATAACTATAACCTACTTAGAGTGTATACAAATACCTTCATCTCTGCTGTAGGGTATACTATACCTACTCTACTGTAGAGAGTTATACTATATACCTACTCTGCTGTAGAGTGTATACTATACCTACTCTAGTGTAGAGTGTATACTATACTCTACTCTACTGTAGAGTGTATACCTACTCTACTGTAGCTGTGTATGTATATACCTACTGTACTGTAGAGTGTATACTATACCTACTCTACTGTAGAGTGTTACTATACCTCTACTGTAGAGTGAATACCTATACTACTCTACTGTAGAGTGTACTATACCTACTCAGCTGTAGAGTGTATACATATACCTACTCTACTGTAGTGTGTAGTACTATACCTACTCCTACTGTAGAGTGTATACTATACCTACTCTACTGTAGAGTGTATACTATACCTACTCTACTGTAGAGTGTATACTATACTTACTTGTGTACTGTAGAGTGTTATACTATACCTACTCTACTCTGCTGTAGAGTGTATACCTACTCTACTGTAGAGTGTTACTATATACTCTATACTAGAGTTGTGTATACAGTAAAGTGTATACTATACTCTACTGTAGAGTGTATACTATACCTACTCTACTGTAGAGTGTATACTATACCTACTCTACTGTAGAGTGTAGTATACTATACCTACTCTACTGTAGTGGTGTATACTATACCTACTCTACTGTAGAGTGTATACTATACTACTCTACTGTAGAGTGTATACTTATACTCTACTGTAGTAGTGTATACTATACCTACTCTGCTGTAGAGTGTATAACCCTATACCTGTACTCTACTGTAGTGTGTATAGACTTATACAATACCTACTACTGTAGAGTGTATACTATACCTACTCTACTGTTAGTACTACTATGTAGTGGTATACCTACTCTACCTAGAGTAGTGTATGTGAGTATATATACATACTCTACTGTAGAGTGTTATACTATACCTACTCTACTGTAGAGTGTATACTATACCTACTCTACTGTAGAGTGTATACTATACCTTACCTACTGTAGAGTGTATACTATCTGCCTACTCTACTGTAGTGTGTATACTAGTTACCTACTCTGCTGTAGAGTGTATACTATACCTACTCTACTGTAGAGTGTATACCTATACCTACTCCAACTGTAGAGTGTATACTATACCTACTCTGCTGTAGAGTGTATACTATACCTACTCTACTGTAGAGTGTATACTATACCTACTCCACTGTAGAGTGTATACTATACCTACTCTGCTGTAGAGTGTATACTATACCTACTCTGCTGTAGAGTGTATACTATACCTACTCTACTGTAGAGTGTATACTATACCTACTCTACTGTAGTTGTATACTATACCCTACTCTACTGTAGAGTGCCTATACTATACCTACTCTGACTCGGACTGTAGAGAGTGTAACTTACTGTAGAGTGTATACTATACTCTATGCTGTAGAGTGTATACTATTCCTATCTCTACTGTAGAGTTGTATACATATACCTACTCTACTGTATGAGGAGTGTATACTATACCTTACTCTGCTGTAGAGTGTATACCTATACTACTTATACTGTAGAGTGTTTACTATACCTACGCTATACTGTATGTATACTATACTACTCTGTAGATTTCTGATTACCTAATCTGCTGATCTTGTTTAAGTTGATATTCTACTGCTAGATCTCTCATTACGTCGCGTGTATATACCTACTCTGCTGTAGATATCTATAACTACTCTATACGCGGGATACATACTCTGCTGTAGATGCTCGTGATTGCGCTACTACCGTACCTGTTTGTAGATCTCTGATTAGCCGGTGATACTATACTCTACTGTAGATCTCTTGATAGAGCGGGATACAATACTCTGCTGTTAGATTTCGTGATTACGCGGACCCTACTCTGCTGTAGATCTCTATTAAGCTGATACCTACTCTACTGTAGAGTGGTCATACGCGGATACCTACTCTGCTGTAGATCTCTGTATACTATACACTACTCTGCTGTAGATCTCTGATGTATGCGGATACCTACTCTAGCTGTATACTTATCTCTCATTACTGTAGATACATTACTCTTACTGTAGATTTCGATTACGATAATACCTACTCTGCTGTAGATCTCTGATTAGCTGATTACCTACTCTGGTTTAGATCTGATTATCCTACCTACTCTGGTTTTTAGATCTTGATTTCGCGGATCACCAATTTGGTTTAGATCTCTGATACGAAGTTGGTATACCTACTCTGGGTGTAGATCTCTTATCTCGCAAGTAATCTTCTGCTCCGGGTTCTACGTGAGAAGTTTGTTGAGTCACGAGCGTAGACCCAAACAGCATTATTTCACATGAAGTAACTCTAAGCTCCTAGCTTCTACGATTCTTACAAAATAACAATTGAGTCCAAATGAATAATTAGACATGTAAAAAGAATTAGAAAAATAGTTGGCAAATGGACTAAGGCTTCACTTTCTACAAATATAGAACAATGATGTAAATGATATATGTCCCCATGACAAAAAAGACCCAAGAATTACAAAAAATACAGCTTATGTCAAAAATCATAGAAACAAGCATTATACATGTCCCCTGACAGTCCCTCTAACAAGGTTGGGTACAGCTTATGTCAAAAATCATAGATACAAGTTATACCATGTCCCTGACAGTCCACAGTGTTGGGTACAGCTGTATGTCAAAAATCATGACAAGATTATGATGTCCCCCTGAACTGTCCCAGCTAGGGTTAGGGTAGGCTGTATGTAAAAATTATAGAATGATTATCATATTTATGCTCCCCTGAAAGTCCCACAAGGGTTTGGGTACGGATTATGTCAAATATCATAGATCAGATTATACATGTCTCCTGACGTCCCAAACAGGGTTAGGGTACAGCTTCTGTCAAAAACTCATAGAACAGATTATACTGGTCCCCTGAAAGTCCCACCACGAGGGTTGGGGTAGGATTATGTCAAAAATCATTGAACAGGGATTATACATGTCCCGACCAGTCCCACAAAGGGTTTGGGTTTCGGCTTACGTCAAAAAATCATAGAACTGATCTTATATATGTCCCATGAAAGTCCAGACAAGGGTTTGGGTACACCTTATGTCAATAATCATACGAACAGGCTTATACTTGTCCTCCTTGACAGTCCCCACAAGGGTTTTAGGGTACAGCTTATGTCAAAAATCATAGAACATGATTATACATGTCCCCTGACAGTCTCCTACAAGGGTTGGGGTACGGCTTATGTCAAAAATCATAGAACAGATTATACATGTCCCCTGACAGTCTATACAAGGGTTTGGGTACGGCTTATCTCAAAAATCATAGAACAGATTATACATGTCCCCTGACAGTCCCCATAAGGGTTGCGGTATGGCTTATGTCAAAAATCATAGAACATATTTTACATGTCTTCTGACAGTCTCCACAAGGGTTAGTATACAGCTTATGTCAAAAATCATAGAACAGATTATGCATGTCCCCTGACAGTCCCCACAAGGGTTGGGGTACGGCTTATGTCAAAAATCATAGAACAAATTATACATGTCCCCTGAAAGTCCGCACAACAGTTAGGGTACAGCTTATGTCAAAAATCATAGAACAGATTATACATGTCCCCTTACAGTCCCCACAACAGTTAGGGTACAGCTTATGTCAAAAATCATAGAACAGATTATACATGTCCCCTGACAGTCCCCACAACGGTTGGGGTACGGCTTATGTCAAAAATCATAGAACAGATTATACATGTCCCCTGACAGTCTCCACAAGGGTTAGGGTACAGCTTATGTCAAAAATCATAGAACAGATTATACATGTCCCCTGACAGTCTCCCACAATGGTTTAGGGTACGCTTATGTCAAAAATCATAGAACATTATTACATGTCATTATACAACGATTGGGGGTATCAGCTTATGTCAAATAATCATGAGACAGTCCCCCCCCTGACAGTCCCAACATGGGTTACTGGTCAAAGGATTATATCAAAAATCATAGGGATTATAGGCAATATCCCCTGAATCTCTTACAAGAGTTACTGGTTCGGCTTTGTCAAAAATCATAGAACAGATCTATAACATGTCCCACTGACAGTCTGTACAAGGGTTAGGGTACAGCCTTATATCAAAAATCATAGAACAGATTATAACCATGTCCCATGACAGTCCCCACAACGGTTGGGGTACGGCTTATGTCAAAAATCATAGAACAGATTATACATGTCCCCTGACAGTCCCCACAACGGTTAGGGTACAGCTTATGTCAAAAATCATAGAACAGATTATACATGTCCCCTGACAGTCCCCACAAGGGTTAGGGTACGGCTTATGTCAAAAATCATAGAACAGATTATACATGTCCCCTGACAGTCCCCACAACGGTTGGGGTACGGCTTATGTCAAAAATCATAGAACAGATTATACATGTCCCCTGACAGTCTCCACAAGGGTTAGGGTACGGCTTATGTCAAAAATCATAGAACAGATTATACATGTCCCCTGACAGTCTCCACAAGGGTTAGGGTACAGCTTATGTCAAAAATCATAGAACAGATTATACATGTCCCCTGACAGTCCCCACAAGGGTTAGGGTACGGCTTATGTCAAAAATCATAGAACAGATTATACATGTCCCCTGACAGTCCCCACAACGGTTAGGGTACGGCTTATGTCAAAAATCATAGAACAGATTATACATGTCCCCTGACAGTCCCCACAAGGGTTTGGGGGCTTATGTAACGGCTTATGATCAAAAATATAGAACAGATTATACATGTCCCCATGACAGTCTTCCACAACGGGTTGGGTGTACAGCTTATGTCAAAAATCATAGAACAGATTATACATGTCCCCTGACAGTCCCCACAAGGGTTGGGGTACGGCTTATGTCAAAAATCATAGAACAGATTATACATGTCCCCTGACAGTCCCCACAAGGGTTGGGGTACGGCTTATGTCAAAAATCATAGAACAGATTATACATGTCCCCTGACAGTCTCCACAAGGGTTAGGGTATACAGCTTATAACAGCTTATGTCAAAAATCATAGAACAGATTATACATGTCCCCTGACAGTCCCCACAAGGGTTAGGGTACGGCTTATGTCAAAAATCATAGAACAGATTATACATGTCCCCTGACAGTCCCCACAAGGGTTAGGGTACGGCTTATGTCAAAAATCATAGAACAGATTATACATGTCCCCTGACAGTCCGCACAACAGTTAGGGTACAGCTTATGTCAAAAATCATAGAACAGATTATACATGTCCCATGACAGTCCCCACAACAGTTCGGGAAAACAGATTATGTCAAAAATCATAGAACAGATTATACATGTCCCCTGACAGTCTCCACAACGGTTGGGGTACGGCTTATGTCAAAAATCATAGAACAGATTATACATGTCCCCTGACAGTCTCCACAAGGGTTGGGGTACAGCTTATGTCAAAAATCATTGTTAGAACAGATTATACATGTCCCCTGACAGTCCCCCACAAGGGTTGGGGTACAGCTTATGTCAAAAATCATAGAACAGATTATACATGTCCCCTGACCGTGAAAGTCCACAAGGGTTTGGGTACGGCTTATGTCAAAAAATCATAGAACAGATTATACATGTCCCCTGACAGTCCCCACAAGGGTTAGGGTACAGCTTATGTCAAAAATCATAGAACAGATTATACATGTCCCCTGACAGTCCCCACAAGGGTTGGGGTACGGCTTATGTCAAAAATCATAGAACAGAATTATACATGTCCCCGACAAAAATGACAGTCTCCACAACGGTTTTGGGTAAAAATCATATTATGTCAAAAATCATAGAACCAGATTATTACATGTCCCCTGACAGTCCCCACAACGGTTTCGGGGTACGGCTTTATGTCAAAAATCATAGAGAACAGATTACTACATGTCCCCCTGACAGTCCCCACAAGGTTTGGGGTACAGCTTATGTCAAATATTATAGAACAGATTATACATGTCCCCTGACAGTCTCCACAAGGGTTAGGGTACGGCTTATGTCAAAAATCATAGAACAGATTATACATGTCCCCTTACAGTCCCCACAAGGGTTAGGGTACGGCTTATGTCAAAAATCATAGAACAGATTATACATGTCCCCTGACAGTCTCCACAACAGGTTGGGTACAGGCTTATGTCAAAAATCATAGAACAGATTTATACATGTCCCCTGACAGTCCCCACAAGGGTTGGGGTACTGGCGGCTTAATATTATCCCCTGACAAAAAAGATCATAGAAACATCATAGATTATACATGTTGTCCCCTGATAGTCCTCCACAAGGGTTAGTATACGGCTTATGTCAAAAATCATAGAACAGAATTATACATGTCCCCCCTATAAGTCCCCACAAAGGTTTTTGTGTACAGCTTATGTCAAAAATCAATAAGAACAGATTTTACATGTCCCCCTGACAGTCCCCATAAGGGTTAGGATACAGCTTATTTTTACATATTTTTCACAAAAAATCATAGAACAGATTATACATTTCCTCCCCCTGACAAGTCTCCACTCAAGAGGTTACGGGTACGGTGCTTATGTTTCAAAAATCATAGAACAAGATTATACATGTCCCCTGACAGTCCCTCCGTAAGGGTTAGGGTACAGCTAATATTCAAAAATCATAGAAGTAGATTTATACTTGTACCCTGTCAGTCCTCCACAACAGTTAATAAACAGCTTAAATCAAATATCAAAGAAACAGAATTATAACATGTCCCCTGACAAGTCCCCACACAAGGGTTAGGGTACGGCTTAAATGTCAAAAAAATCATAGAACAGATTATACAGTTCCACCTGATAGTCCCCACATGGGGTAGGGAACGGGCTTATGTCAATAATGATAGAACAGATTTACCATGTCCCCTGACTGTACATCACTATAAGGGTCTTAAAAACGGGCTTATGTCAAAAAAATCATAGAACCAGATATATAACATGTCCCCTGAATATTCTCCACAAGGGTTGGGGTTGACGGCTTATGTCAAAAAATCATAAGAACACCAGAATATACTATGGTCACCAATGACAGTCTTCCAGAAGGGTTTGTATACAGCTTATCTCAAAAAACTGTAAAAAAACTGATTATACATGTACCCGGATTAGTCCTTACAAGGGTTTGCGGTATGGCTTTATGTCATAAATCATAAGACATATCTTTACATGTCTTCTGACAGGTCCAGAATTTCAGAAGAAGATTTTTGAAGTTTTTAGCCTATTTGACCCTTTTTTAGCCCCATCCCTCTGCCCCCAGGGGGTCGGCCAGGACCAATGTGGAAATGATATTAAAATGCTATCTCAGGCTAATAATTCTAACCAAGTTTGACTCGTTTCCAATAAAAATTGAGCAAAACATTCTCATAAATGTGTTTTCCCTATATAAACTTTAGTAAACTTGACCCCCCTCCCCAGGGGGAAACGTGAGACCCCAGGGTCATATAATTCACAATTTTTGTAAAGGACCTTAAGACCTTTCTATTTATGAAAAGTATTTGATTCTACCATTTCCAGAATTTCAGAAGAAGATTTTTGAAGTTTTAGCCTATTTGACCATTTTTTAGCCCCACCCCTCTGCCCCAGGGGGTCGGCCAGGACCAATGTGGATATGATATTAAAATGCTATCTCAGGCTAATAATTCTAACCAAGTTTGACTCGTTTCCAATGAAAATTGAGCAAAACATTCTCATAAATGTGTTTTCCCTATATAAACTATAGTAAACTTAACCCCCTCCCCAGGGGAAACGTGAGACCCCAGGGTCATATAATTCACAATTTTTGTAAAGGACCTTAAGACCTTTCTATTTATGAAAAGTATTTGATTCTACCATTTCCAGAATTTCAGAAGAAGATTTTTGAAGTTTTAGCCTATTTTACCCCTTTTGACCCCGCCCCTAAAGCCCCTGGGGGTCAGTCATAGAAAATTTGTTAATAGGATTAAATGGCCAATCTCATACTGATAATTCTGACAACATTTGACTCATTTCCTATTACAAATGACCAAATAATAAGCAAAAATGTGTTTTTCCCAATATAAACTATAGTAAATTTAACCCCCTCCCCCAGGGGGAAACTAGAGACCCCAGGGTCATATAATTCACATATTTGTAAAGGACCTTAAGACCTTTCTATTCATGAAAAGTATTTGATTCTACCATTTCCAGAATTTCAGAAGAAGATTTTTGAAGTTTTAGCCTATATATATTTGACCCTTTTTTAGCCCCACCCCTCTGCCCCCAGGGGGTCGGCCAGGACCAATGTGGATATGATATTAAAATGCTATCTCAGGCTAATAATTCTAACCAAGTTTGACTCGTTTCCAATGAAAATTGAGCAAAACATTCTCATAAATGTATTTTCCCTATATAAACTATAGTAAACTTGACCCCTCCCCAGGGGGAAACGTGAGACCCCAGGGTCATGTAATTCACAATTTTTGTAAAGGACCTTAAGACCTTTCTATCTATGAAGAGTATTTGATTCTACCACATCTGTGAGTAGAGAAGAAGATTTTTGAAATTTTACTCAATTTTACCCCTTTTGGCCCCTCCCACAGCCCCCTGGGGGGTGGGGACCATATAATTCACAATTTTTATTGGCCTTATGCCTAAGAAGGTTTGTGCAAATAATTTCATTGAAATTGCTTCAGCAGTTTTGGAGAAGAAGTCAAAAATGTAAATTGTTTACGGACATACGACGGACGACGCAACGCAGATTGAGAATAGGTCACTACATGCACGACGCACGACGCACGAACGGACGACGGACGACGACGGACAAAAGGCGATATTAGAATAGGTCACTTGCTTTTTGCTTTTTCCTTGATTGCCAAAAATAAATACAACCATCTAGTCATAAACTAATACCCTACAATACAAAATAAATGTAGTTGATTTTTTCTGAATTTCCCACTAACACTTACTAACTGAAATCTTAATCTTTGGGATTTTATAAAATCAAAAATTGCAAAAAAACAATTTTAGAAAAAGTTTTATTTGCCATCAAACCATTGCCTTTTAACATTACTTTTTTTTATAAATCTGTAGAAAGAACACAAGTATGTGTTCCAAAACATTCCTCATTATCAAAGTTATCCGATGTCTTAAGGGATCTTTACTTACCCACAAGGTTACATATTAACGGAATGGGAAAATGATGTTAAAAAGAAATAAAACAAAGATTATTTTTTTACATTTTTTTTCCTGACCCGTGATTTGTACCTTTTATTCAACTGCTTGAGGGGGGGGGTACAGGATTTTGCCATGTCCCTTATGGCGATCTTTCCTCCTGAACCTTGGGGATCTGCATCTTGTACTCCCGACGCTCTCTGGCCATCTCACTACAGAACAAGTAAAAAAGTAAACATTTCATTAAGAATCAACATTCTGGATAAAAAGTTAGTGGTAATCCTTGATGAAGAAGTTCATTGAAAGAACCAGACCATCCCTTTAATTAATTATAATTCATTATAACTTTATACATGCCTATTCCAGTAATGTAATGGATCCTATAAGCAAAAAGGGAGAGAAATATTTTAACTAATAAGTGGGGGACTACCCTCCCCCTTAGTGTAATAAAAAGATCATTTGAGATGTTTCAAGATCACAGCTGTGACACATGAATAAGTTCTCCAACTGGGGGGTTAGTGGGTGTTCAATCAGAGGAAATCCTCGGAAAAGAAGAAGAATCACATCTCTGATATTGTAATGACTCTGATTAAACGCTTAGCACTGGGGTAAAGAATTGAAGGCTATACATGTAGTACAAACCTTGTTGATACCATTTTATACGATTGGTGTTTGAGTTTCTGGTCCATCATTTTGTTTGGCCATTGTAATTGTTTTTGTTTCTGTTTCTCCAACCTTTTCCGACCACGTTGTTTGTTTATTGCGCAGCATTTTTCTGGCAGATTTTTTTGGGGACTCTGGTAAACTAAAGTTTAGCCCACCTCTCAACTACTAACTCCTTTCCAAAAACTTGGTCAGTTTACAACACCCTGTCCACCATGACAACAAGAAATAAATACATTTATCTGGTAGTGGCTGTTGAGATAGTTTCAAGGAGATATTTGATTTTTAACATGCCCCTGCAGTCTATTTCTAACATCATATAGTCAAAACTTTTTTTGTTACAGACCATGGAAACACTTTGAATATTTTCAGGGAATTTAAAAGTACATTTTATCTTTAACATATGATACACATCCTATTATGAAAGAATTGTCGGGATAAAGAAAATAGGCGCGACCCCTGAATTTAACAGGGCATTCAAGTTTAAAGACTTCAAATTAAAACAGATTTATCTCAGTTGCATTTTTGAGTAGTACGGTACTTACGTCGATGTGACCGATGCCGATGTCTCGTAGAAAGTCACCAACATTGACTTAGTTTGGTGTTGAATGAGAAAATTCTCATGCACGTCCCATCCCTGTGAGGAGGAATGGCGGTCAACATACTGTGTTATACATGGAACAAGGGCTAGTATGGCAAAAATAAATGTTATCAATGTGACAATGAGTCCCCCATTCAACACCGAGGATTCATGTGGGTATCGGCTTGTTATCATTTGACGTACATTTCTTGTACAATTAATGATTATAATAATAATTTAATTATACTAAGTACTTTGTATCAACATAATACTACTGAAAATGGTAATAAATCACAACTGAAAACCACAACATTCTGTACACGGTCACCTAATATCTGCTTAAGAGCAAACTTACCCGCATTACTTATCGGTTGGAATTGTTTTCATCTTTTTTATCCCCACACGTGGATAAGCAAAGTACAAGACCTACTATTCCCCTAGGAAGCCACGTTTACCAATGGCTATAGAATGGTATAGTTTGCCTACCCAACCGCCAACCTGCATCGCAGTATGGAATGTCTTGTCACACTTATTTTTTCATCTGATATCCAGTGTCGTACTCAGGTTGGGCCAGCTTTACAGGTATCTCATTTTCTACAGGACACAAAGTTTTTTCAATTATATCAAAGTTAATACATTGATTAAGCACTAGCAAACAAGGTAGGTATGTAATAATCTCCTATGAAAAGATAGCAACTTCAACTGCAAAGAAAGTTTTAAGTTTAGTGAAAAAGACAGATTCTCATCTCATAGAAAGACAATAGTAAGGACTTATGTGCCCCTTGCTATAACTAGGACTTTCAAACCTTGATATCAAGCAGAACCACCATAACTCTTCCTAGTTATAACCACATAATCGTTATAAAAGATCGACCTAGGCATAAGAATGACAAAGAAATTCACTATTTATTAAAGTAAATATTTTGTAATAAATAATGCAGATTACTGTAAATCAAACCAGCAATTTATGTCAATTATAATTCATAACATCATCATATTTAATAAAATTCCGAATCAGAATTAACTTTCAACCTACTCTCTGAATATTCATCAGCACTCATCAAAGCGCTTTGCCCCTTGCCTGAGTGACCAGACTCCCTCATGGGAGTCACTGACTCTCTGAGTCAATAGCCATCTTGAGCCTCGGTTTCACCATCTGTCTGAGTTCACTCTCGTTCATTCCACTATCATCTTCAACTTCACTTTCGTTCATCAAGTCTGAATCGTTGTCGTCGGAGAGCCCATACACTCTCTCCAGGGCTTCAGACACCCAGTTTTTAGATTTGACAGGGGGGCTAGCCTTAGATGTAGAGGGATGATAGACCTGATATGGTCGGATTGTTCTGTCACACTTGAATGATCCTGTGATATGGTTGATCTACTACTGGTCAGTAATCAAAGAGACATTATGATTTAATTCACACATTACAAACTTACCCGGGTCGGTATATAATGGTACTGAGACAGATATAGAGGTGGCCAGTATGAAAGAATGAGGTACAACATATTTATGAAATTTTCTAATTAAAAATAAATATTTCAGATTGTTTTGCCCTATTAATCAGTGAATCTCCTTAATCATTTATAGTTCCTTGATTTTCTTTGGAATACATCCCTAAGAGCTAGAGTCTAACTCCAGTTCCTCAATTTGAGGGCACAAATTGAGTATTAATTTTGGAAATAAATCTCATCTTTAAAAATGACACCTAAAACCTTAAGCCACATAAGTTTTGTATATATCTGTGACATATAACCCACCTCCGTGGGCTGAGATGGTGGGGATACAGCGGATCGGTGTCCTTGACTGAGTCTTGTACAAGGGTTAGGGATTATCCTTCTCGTCGCGTCCCAGCAGCAGCATTGGCCCTTGCCTGCTTCACACTAGTGCCTCAAGTAGTTTTGAACCCAAACCTTGGCGGAGGCTTCCTATCTCTTTCTCTGCTTGGGAACGCTTCATCATCTTAAGCTGCATTTGCTGGCTGTTTTAAAATTCTCCTCAAGCTGTCGTTTCAAAAAATTCCTGTTGTTTTTTGTAATCCTGTTATAGAAATACAGTGTTAGCATAAGATTTAAAGTCATAATGAAATTACATGTAATAAATATAACTGAAGGATATGTGTAAACACAAATTAACATTCCTTTTTCAATAAACAGTATTTAAATGCCACATAAGTATTTCAATTCAAATCTTTTTATACACTTATAGAAATATTTCATTCACAAAATTTCCGTAATTTCTCTACAAACCTTGATAACCTCCAGTTGTTGAGGATCGGTCGTGTCGGCTCATGTTTTTGGGGGACGGCCTCGATCCACGTTCATTGGCTGCATGATTGAGGGTTTAATGTTCTGATAGGTTTGTTTTGTACGCGTTGTGTTGTCGAATCTGGTTCTGCTATCAGTTCCATTATGTGTCTGTTTTCGCTTGTGTTCCATAATCTAAATGTGTATACCCATGTTCCTTCTTTCGTTGGAACCCCTGTGTTTCTACTGTCGAATGGAACCATTTTCATTCCGTCATTCGTTGGAATCCGTAAACAACTGAAAATGTTTAAAAAACTTACTACAGTAATAATATTTTCCAGTTGATTTTAAGGGCCATAAGAAATTTATTCTATTGACCTAATTAACACACCAATTTTGTGATCAACCTCATAAACATCTGTGGTCTGGTGCCCACACCATGTGTGACCCACTAATGACAGAGGTTATGTTAATGATACATAATTCGGGTCAACAATTCATGGACATGAATAACTCTCACTCAGGGATATATAACCCCTGGCTGTGATAAATGGTTTGTAATAGAGAATACTGCTTAACATCCTACATGCCCTCCCATGAGTGCCCCACGGAACCGAACATCCCAATCATACATATAGACCTCCATAATAACGACCTACATTCATTTCGATATGGGATTTGCAAGCCCACATACACAAGTCAGCCTGTAAAACAAGTAAGCACAAAATAAGAAAGTATGGGAGTTTCATCTTCGAGAACTCTCAGCCCATTCATTTTTGCATGCCTTGGCGAGCAAAAAATTGAATCTTCAAGATGAGTTATCATGAAATCTTGGTCATATGACACTAGTGACAGATCCCAAATACTAACAAGACACTCACCTCACGGGTGAAGTCTTTGCAATGACATTAGATCAAATTATGTGATAGTTATCCAATCCAGCACCGCATATTACTAATGACCTACCTACCACATCACAGTCGACATTCCCAACGAGCTGAAAACCGTTCCCAAGCGGACCAGATAGAAGGTTCCCGGATAAAATGCCACCATAGTCCATCACTACTCAATGCTAGAGATAATCGAACGCCCCTTACTGGCCCAGACTGGATCCATTGGAAAGGGATTATCACTCTCGTACATTGTGGCAACCATTTCCTAACGTCTGTCAAAAATGCATTATATACAATCAATGCGAAGAGTACGCATGTATGGCAGTTTTTGACATTCAACTTCGTAAATTTCTATATATTTTTGGATGGCAATCTGTATCTTTTCAAAGTCCAAGTCCTATTTGGATATCAGTTTGATATGGATAAGAATAACTACTACCTGTATAACCCAATCATGTATTCCAAATCTTTGATTATATTTAAGTAACAATGGCCAATTAAAACTATTAAAAAATTACTTTTAAAAAATCTTTATGTTTGGTTGAAAGGTGATAGAGACACTGTGCTGTAAGAAGAAGTGATGACGGTTGAGCTGAATGGTGAACGGTGAAGAAGAAGCTGACTGGATGAGCCCATGTGCCATTGGCTGAATATGTTCTGAGGAGGTGTTTAGTGCGAGTAAAGAAGGTATGTTGTATAAACGCCTTTGGAGCGACAAAATGTTTTTGGATGATTTCTTGATTTTCCTGATAAAAGAAGTGACACCTGTCCGTTTCTCCTGCTACCATGGTGCAGGTGTTTGGGTCGACTAGAGCTTATGTACTGCACTGATGAGGGTCGTTGCTAAGGTTGTAGTCGCCTTGGGTTACAGTTGTCTTGGACTGAGGGTACTCGATGATTTTAGATGATCACGAAGATTTTTTATGCATATAGAATGAATCGACATTATTGAACAAGACTATGATAAGAAATTTGAAATGTTATTCATACACACCAATGAAAAATGATATAGCTGAGAAATTACTTGACACAAAGCACTTTGCTTAATATCAAAATAATTTTTACTTTAATCCCCTCTATAAATACATTTAATTGTCAACTACATGTACAATCAAGATGGCTTTTTATGTACAGTCCAAAAAATATTGCTGTGTATACAAAAGTAAAAAAAACAACCATTATA